>NC_057688.1:4846724-4881724 GCF_014466175.1 Vespula pensylvanica
TTCAGGAATGCACCTGGGATACTCAAGCATGTAGATTTTTATTTCAGGATAATTAAAAATTTTTTATATGCTTATTAGTAAATCAATAATTTTTTTTATATATATATTCTTGATCTTTTTTATATATATTCACTTTTGATGATTATATGTACACTTTATCCAATGCCAACATAGTCTTATCACAAATTGTAGGATGGCTCATTTATTGTAAGAGTCATTTTATGATTTGTATGAATATAATCATCAATCTTATATACATTCTAATTATTCTGATTAAAAATCTATAAGACTTGATGTACTTAGGAAAGACAGGTTCTGTTAAAGCAAGCAGTGGCGATAAAATAAATTCATAAAATATATTTTTAACGATAATATATAAGAACATATTAGAACTATTTTGTCTCTAACATATGTAATATTTTAAATCTTATTTTAATATTAATATTTTAATCTTATTTGAATTTAATCTTATTTTTCTCTTTCAGATTTCATATTTCATTACTGTATCATATACATATACAAAATACATGGTTCTACAATTACGAAATTGTATTATTATATTTTTTATATTTTAGTAGATAAAAAAGTGTTGTATATAAAGGATATAATACACACATTTGACATTTGATGTAACTGCGTACTTCGCGTTAGTATGAACGTAATAATATAACATATATGTAATCTATCGATTAAATATAGATGTAATCTCGTTATGGATATGTTTATGGAGGTATACAAAATTGTGTATGCATTATGTAATGCGACACAAGGTACAGTATATTTTAGCTCTTTTACTTTTTTTTTTTTTTTTGTTAACGCGATTTAATTTTTAAATATTGTGAAATATTCACAATTCTTTTCCCTTTTTTCATAACGTGTCTTGATTAATTTATAATATATATTTGTATTAAACAATTGACAATTTATTATGTAATTTTTTCTTCATTTATATTTTTATATATTTTATTCCTATATATTTCTACAAATATATATATATATATATATATATATACCTATATATATTTCTATTTATTTTTATATATTCCTATATACTTCTCTTTATATATATATTTCTATACACTTGTACATAAAATCCATTTATTTAAACGTAAAACATGTTTTCTAATGCATCGAGAAATCGATATATTTAATGTCAAATTTGCCATTTTTTTATTTTTTTTTTCTTCTATTTTAGTATTACAACCTATGATTGAATTATGTATAAAAATTTTGCTTTTTTATTAAATTATTATAATTATTAAAATGTTTGCTCATAGATTACAGTAGATATAATTTTGTCTTTCCACACATGCCCTTTTATATAGTTTTTTGTTACAGAGAAGTGTCGTTTCAAGTTCCAAGGTTAAATATTGGAAAATATCTTGAGAGTATATCGAAGAATTGGAATTATAAAGAATAAAAAGTAATGGAGGATGAATTGTCTGCAACTATTTTTTTTTTTTTTATTCATTTGAAATATTTAAAAAATTTCTTAATCAATCTAAACAGTGTCAATTTCTGTTTCAGTATATTTCATCTATATTGGCATGATTCGATTCAACTCTTCGTTGGTTGTTCTTTTCGTGTGCGAGATGTGTGAGTGAATGTGTGCGTATGTGTGTACGTGTAAAATAATTCTTATTTTAATATATGTTTTATTTTCAGAAAGTAATAAAATTATAAATTTCTTGTGATTACAGGTTATTTCTTTATTATATAAAATTTACGTATTGATTTTGGGTGCAACTTCTTGTTTAATTATAAAATGTTTTTTATATTTTATGTTCACAGATGATTGTGATCAGCAGATGATTGTGATCAGCAGATGAGTGTTTTATAATACAAATAAAATAATGTTGCATTATTTTGATTACTTTTTGTTTAAATATAAAATGTTTTTGATGTTTTATGTTTACAGGTGACTGTGAACAACAGAATGCTGATGTATCATATGAAATTTGCATATTGTATCGATTGCTTCTTGTTTAATTATGAAATGTTTTTGATATTTTTTGTTTACAGGTGACTGACTGTGAACCATAGAATGCTGATTTATTATATGAAATTTGCAGATTATTTCGATTGCTTCTTGTTTAATTGTAAAATATTTTATGTTCACAGATGACTGCTGATTTATTCCATGAAATTCGCATATTATTTCGATTGTTTATTTATGAAATGATGTAGATGTTTTATGTTGACAGATAGCTGTGCTGTTTACATCATATGAAGAAATTGTATATAGAATTATGTGTTAGATAAGATAATATACGCAATGCAACAAAAAAATTGGCTAATCATTAATCTTACAAAAGATTAAACTATTTCTCTTGTGTTATAGGTAATAAGACGATATCTTTATATTATATATTTTCATTATGAAATAATATCATATGAAATATATAATTTTTATATAAGATATATAAGATATTTTTGATTTCAGCATAATGGACATCCACGTTAGTTTAAAGGGAATAGAATTCCGTATGAAGGGCTCTATTCTTTACCGGGGAGGTAGGACGATATCAAACGGATTCATAAATTTTCATCTAATCACGATTGATTAGAAAAAAATTTTTGATTCGTTTCGCGATTGATTTTCTTTCTTTTTCCAAATTTCCAATAATTATTATTAAATATGTTATAATAATGATTTTATATAATTCCAAATTGATTTTATATAATTCCAATTGATTTTATATAATTCTAAAATAATTGATATTAACAGTAGAGTCTAGCCCGTGGGTCTCTGTATGCAGCAACCTCCATGTGGTGAGACCTGGAAATCGATATTACTTGCGATATATGACTAATTCAATTAACGCAAGTACTGTCGAGCTAATAGCTGCATTTTAAATTCAATCAAAATTTATTATGTTCTATGATGATTATTTTCTATCTTTTCTTGTTGTCCATTTCTTGTGTTCCAATTAAGATACAGAAAAATTATTTTATTATTTAATATACTTATTATTATATATTTTGTGAAATTATATATATATATATATATATGTATGCAATTAAAATTTTTTATTGATGTGATCATATAATTATTTGTACGTAGATTCATACACGGTCGCGTTGAGCAAACTATACGTACCGACATACACATATATTTATATATATATATATTTATATATATATGTGTATATATATATTTATATATATATTTGTATATATATATTTATATATATATTTGTATATATATATTTATATATATATATAAATGTATAGTATTTACATTATATATTATATACATAAATATATATTTCAAGAATAGGGTTCCAGGAAGATACAAGAGCCCAAACACTAGCTCCTCACCAACGATTGGTAGCAATGACAGGTTGCCTACCCTGCATCGATGACGTCGTCACTTTTTTGCGTCGACGAGTTGTAATCAGCTGTTTTAGGAAATCACTAGTACTGCACAAGCACGTAGAAGAGAGGGCGCTCGAGTCGACATGTTATAGGCGGAGACTATAATCGGAGGTGTTACACACGACTACTGCTTCGAGGTTATAATTCTTTACATTTTAATAATTCTTTTTTAGATTTAATTTTTTTATAGAATCATTCGCTGCCAAACGATTAAAAATGAGTGGACCCAAATTAAGCGAAGAAAGTTCATCTGTTGCTCAGGTAATTTTAATCGATATACTTTTGTGTATGTTGTTTTCAGTTTTTGTTTATATGTGGTTAATAGTGATTTTATTTTTGTAGAAAATCTCAAATAATATCGAGTTCTCTGTGTCTAGTTTTCCAATACTTATTAATATTTTTAATCACGTCGTTAAAATCTTATTAATAAAAGCTGTCAAAAGAGATATGGAAATGGTATTGATCAGTGGACCGAGAAGTTTTGACAAATCTGCGATCATGGGTGTGCCAAAAAAATTTGTCAGAAGAGAAGTGGACGATAATGGACAACGTATAGAACTACAAAAAGGATGAAGATGGTTATTTGATTGAACAATAGTCAACATCAAGGAATTTTAACGTATACAAAGGCAAACAAATTTGTCCCGATTACTAATTTCATAATATAACAAATTCCTTTCTAATGATGCAGAGCATATTTTAAACATTATTAGTGCTCCAAGTTTAGATTTATTAGAAAGTAATTTTAATATTATTGAATAATCATATTGAGGAAGTTTTGTCATCAAATAATATAATGTGATACTGTTTCTTGCGATATGAAACATATTGTCAATATTATGAATTGATAGGAAATGAAGTAGAATATTTGGTAGGAAAGGTAGAGTTATCTGAAGAATGGAATGAAGGAAAAGAGTCATACAATGGCTACGGTATGAAGTTGCATAGTTGTAAAATTGAGATATATAGTACATGGTCAATTGTAAATTATATACATGAAAAACAGATAGAAAATTTTTCATCTGTTAGTAATTTTGATAATTTAGTTTTAAGTAGCTTTATTGTTATGATAAAGTCAGAATTTATAAGAAATTTTATTTCTTATAAATGGTGAATCTATTCAAATACAATTACATACGTTAGTTGGGAATTGTTAATGTCAAAGTTTTATTAAAAATTTTAATTGCAAATGTAATAGGAAATATGAGAATTGAAAGAGAGATATTTCTATGCAATTTATATAAATACTTTTTTTCAATTGATCATCTTTAAAGTTACTATTTTAATTATTTTAGTTATCTTTTTTTTCTTCTTTTTCCACAGAACATTCAATCTTTTTTAGAGCAAAGATGTAACAGGTTTATAGATTTTTTTTCAACTTTGTCATGTAGGTGTAGTTTCCTTGAAAGCATTTAATCTGTAGAGTGAACATTCATTAACTGAAATAATTTTTTAGTAATAATCGTATAAATGTGCAATTTCTTTTTCTTTGGATGTTTCAATATCTTGATAAATTTTTTGTAAATATTGATATACTGATTATTCAATTGATTTAATAAAAACAAAAATGCTTGAATGACAACTAATCCTCGGTAATCAAGTCACAAGATATTGTATCCAGTTTTTGAAGCTCCAGTAATCAGGTATTTAATTGGTAAGAACATTGTATCATGTTTATAACGTTTTTTAAATGGAAAAGGGTTTATTGAATGTTTATCAGTAAATGTACTCATATATTTCTCAATTTACTTCGCTTTATTTTTAGTAAAAATAATATTTACATCAATAAAAAGAGAAGAAAATATCTAGGAATCTGTTTAACTCAAATCATAGATTTGAACGGCCTTTGAAAATCTGAGAAGAAGTACAAACTGGGATTGGTTAAATTCTTAATGATACATTCAAAAAGCAAAAAAAAGATAAAGAATACGAAATTTTTCATATCAGCACGAAATGTCTCGATCGAAGGATCATTGAAAAAAGAAATGATATCCGTTCGATTGATACATAAGGTAAAATTACATTTTGTTAATTTTGTTATGTATTGACGACGTCGAAAGAAGAGAGGTGTTCCTTCGGTTGGTCGCCAGGTGGCGTTGCTGTGGCACCATGTCCGTAATGGCGTGCAAGGGGCAAAGTAAAACGTTGCAACGACGCACACGCGAGTGCGCTCCGTTTCGTCGGGTCGTTCGTGATTGAGAGGAAGGAAGAAAGAAAGAAAGAAAGAAAGGAAGGAAGGAAGAAAGAAAGATAGAAGGATAAAAAGAAAGAAAGAAAAAAAGAAAGAAAGAAAGAATAGAAAGAAACGAAAGTAAGGAAGGAAGGAAGGAGAAGGAAAGAGAAGGAAGTAGAGAAAGTATAGAAAGTTAGAAAGAGAAACAGACAGAGTGAAGTGTGCCCTCTCTTCTTTTGGTGATCGTCGAGTTGTCATAAAGTAGCCAAGGAAGGAGACGTTTAGCCGCTTCTTCTTTGGCAGGAGTGTGTTCGTGTCGTTAGTCTCGTTCGCGTTATATACGTTTGATATCGTGCCAGTCGATCCAAAGAAAATAACCCAAAGGAGACGCGAATTCTATATCGTCGAGGAGAGTGTCGTGCCTAGTTGTTTAGTGCAATGACGTCGGCGAGTGGAGGCATCCTCCCGTCGTATCAGAGACTGGCGAACGGCGGCGCGCCGGCGTCACTGTTTGCGAGACGTTCCTTCCGGCCGCGCGAAAAGTACCTGATCCTCTTGGTCTTCTTGACGTTCGCCGTCGTCTGCTTCGGCGCGTTCTTCTTTCTCCCGGACTTTGGCGCCGGTGGTGTCGCAGTGGACAGCGTTTATCGCGTCTACCGGCATATGCAAAAAGCAGGGCCAGACCTTTTGATACCAAAACCACCTCATCGTTCTCTCGGGGATTCATTCAACGATGAATCTTACTCGTCCCATCATCCCAACGCCCTCCCTATGCCACTAGGCCACGAGGCAGCCGGTAACCTCGACGTACATCTCATCGAGGATCGGTTGAAACTTCAGGTGTGCCTAAGGAGATCTTTAAGAATTTTCATCATTCGCGTTCTACTTTCTCCTCTTTCCTCCTCTTCTTCCCACCTCCCCGTTTACTCACTCACTCACTCATTCACTCAGTCATTCACTCGCTCGTTCGTTCGTTCGTTCGTTCGTTCGTTCGCTCGTTCGTTCGTTCGCTCGTTCGTTCGTTCGCTCGTTCGCTCGCTCTCGTGAGAAACGACGCGTCGTGTACGCGGTGAAATCACGGTCAAACGTCAAACCTTACGTAGACGAATGGATGGGGATAGAGAGATAGAGGGAAAGAGAGAGAATGAGTGAGTGAGTGAGTGAGTGAGAGAGAGAGAGAGCGTGAGAGCATGTTGAGTGTGAGAGAAAGAGAGAACATTCGCGTTACTTGGCCTCTACGTTCGTGCGAGGGAGAACACGAGTGGCGCTGTGTATACGTTCGTGCGTCTCCGTCCTTTCCCGTTTGTTTACGTTCGTTACCCCGATCTCCCGCGATGACGCACGAGTAAGATGCACGTGCAGACACGCGCTCTCTGTTCCGCACATGCGTGTTTTTGACGGATTGGCGGGAATATCTAATATTTATCTTCTTTTTCATTATTTTTTTTTTTCTACGTTATTCTGTCTAATTTTATCGTCATATTAATCAATAAATTCGTTTCCGTTTGATTAACCTCGAACGACATCATAATATAATAGTAAAGAGTGAGTAATGGGGAGGAGGTACGCTGCATTCAATAGGATCGTTTTTCAAAACGTCTATTATGTCGAACGCTATCTTCCTTTATTTTACTTTCTTTTCTTTTCTTTTCTTTTATTTTTCTAATTATCCTAATGCTTTTGACGGAAACGATCTCCAAATGTCCCCGTTAGATCGAGAGGAGAAATTAGACGCATTTTGACGGATTCATTTCAGGCAAAAATCGATGAAGAGTATCAACAACAAAAGACGTTAGAGAAACCGGAAATGCTTGGTGGTGATTCGCGAGTGCGTACGAGTAGTTTGTCGTCTTCCGTCGTAGTGCAACAACGGAACGAGCATGTTTTTCAAACTGTGCCGCCGGCTTCAGCGATAAAACTTCCTTTGATCGTTGCTGGCGAGGACAAAGATACAGTTGCCAGAAAACGCAGGGACAAAGTTAAAGAGGTTAGTTCGTTACGGTTAATTTAAGTTAATAATGTAATATCGAATACGTGTATATATATATATGTGTGTATATATATATATATATATATATATATATATATATATATATATCATTTCTTTTTATCGTATAAACGTCAACGAACAAGAAAATCCAACGGATTGATCGATGTTGTTATTTGGATCTCGATAACATGTTGCATTTATCTTATTGTACTCTAACAATTCCATTTGTTTGCACTATCTCCGACTTGTTTCACTTATCTCGTTTAAACTCGTTATTTTCGATGAACGATAAGATCGTTGTTTTTTCTATTTCTTTCTTTCTTTTATTATTTTTTTTTTAATCTCGTCAGTTTTATACGAACTATCTCTCTTTTTCTCTCTCTCTCTCTCCCTCTCTCTCTCTCTCTCTCTCTCTCTCTCGCTCTTTCTCTCTCTCTAGCATTAAATGAAGAATTGATTTTGGATTTTTTTCTTTTAATTTTTTTTTCAAATAATCCGTATCGTTGATTACTCTTAATCCTATAGATTTCCTACAGCATGTTCGATTTATCAATAATAACTATATATATATATATATATATATATATATATATATATATATATATATATATAGTGAACAAATGATTTCAAGCATTCTCTGTTGTCAGTTTATCGTGTGAACATTGCATCCTTCGATTCCCATTGGCCGTTGACCAAGCTTCTTTTTTTACAGTTCTATTTTTCTCTTTTTTAATTTTTCGAGTTCTCCCACAGTAAACGTTCCAACGCTCGTTGTAGATTATCTATTTATCGAGCCATTAGGCGGCATCGGAACATCCGGGATAAGCGACATGGGCCTCCATTAATTTTTCATCCTGTCGAATCGTGAATTTCGTAGGATAGTATACGCGTGTATACCTCACACTTCCATCCCTCTTCCTCTCTTTCTCTCTCTCTCTCTCTCTCTCTCTCTCTCTCTCTCTCTCTCTCTCTCTCTATCTCTATCTATCTATCTGTTTGTCTGTCTCTTTCCCTAATAATTTACATTGTTTCAAATCGATTCCATTCGAGGATAGACGACAATTCAAGAGAAATGATTCCCTCTTTGGTCTTTATTTAGTACGACAGGAATTTTGTGCATGTCGAATCGATTAGAAAATAAAAATCTATTATCCATTAATTTCTAGATTTGTTGTAAATACTTATTATATAATAATAATAATAATAATAACAATAATTATTATTATTACACTATATTGTTACTGTACTATTGTAATATAATTGTTATAGTATACTATGCTATATATTATTTTTATATCATACCATATTATATGATGTATTATATTATAGTATATAAGTGTTATTATTATTATTGTTATTATTATTATTATTATATATTGTACAATTATAATAGATTGTAAAAGATAAATAATAATACATAATATTATATCATCAAATTAATATAATAATAATATTTATTATTATAATGTAATTATATATTTTTATTATTATTGCTATTACTATTATCATCATCATCATCATCATCATCATCATCATCATCATCATCATCATCATCATCACCACCCTCATCATCATTGTCACGTTCGATCGTTCAGAAAATATATCAGCCGATAAAGTCGATGTAAAATCGTTGAAAAATGGTCCACGTCAGCAGATATTTTCATGGTATTCGAATAAACATTCGATTACGTTTAATTAGTTGCGATTCGGAGGTAACAGACAGTACTCACGCGGACACACACACACACACACACATATTCGTGCACACACACGTCATTGTCCAATCTCTCTTCTGCACTCTTCTCCCCTCACCTCCCTTTCCCTTCCATGGACACTTCGTCACCGTCGTTGATTGCGTTCGCTTGTTCTTCCGTTTCACGAGCACGTCGATACATATGTGTGCTTCAAGGGAGGAACCAGCTTGGCGCAATTCGCATTTGCAAATTCGCACTTGTATTTGCATTTGCCGTTCTCTGATCTGGACGTTCGATCTTCCGTGTTAGGGGTTGCCTCATTAGGCTCGTGGTGGGATGATCCAGTACGTGAAAGAGAGAGATAGAGAAAGGAAGGGAGAAAAGCGTTAATAAAATTTGTATTTCGTCAAAGTGATGATAATGATTGTACGATGGTAGATACTATATACGATATTACAAAAACTTTTTTCATGATAATCGTCGATCAATACAACAACTAAATATGTTGATATATTCATCATTTCTAACATGTTATTTATGAATACAATTGTATATACAGTTCGTTGTATAAGTATATTTATTAATATATTGTATTTATATATATATATATTATTTATTAAAAATATATTATTATATATTATTGTTTGTAGTATTTTATTGATCAATACAAAAAATGAAATATATTAGCGTATTTAAATACTTACACATATATTAGAGTATTATAAATATGTTAAAAAGTTAATATAAATATATTAAAGATTTATGCGAAAATATTATAAATATATTACAAATTATTATATTATCATATTTTGGACTCTAAATATATTAATAAATATATTAATATATATTTAGTTGTTGTATTTATCAACGATTATTTTATTCTCTCCTCGAAATTTGTGTCTTTTGGCCCTACTTCTCTGTAATATATCACATTTTTGTTACGTCTTATAAAAATTACACAGTCTTGTATTTTTTATATTACAATTCATGCATACACACACATTCACATACACAAATTTATTGCAATATATACACAGTAAAATAATTTTTATTCCAATAAAAGACAATACAAATACTAGTATCCAAATAACACAATTTCTAGTGACAACAGTTACTCGATGTAAAGATTGATAATGTTATCACGCGAGGTAGACGAGATAGACGAATTGAAATTCGAGAGAGAGAGAGAGAGGGGAAAAGAGAGAGAGAAATAGATAGAAAAAGGATGGAAAAAAATGTCGAAGAAGAGTAAAACGAGTAAACAGGTTCATTTGCTAGCCATTGTTTACGTTTCGTTCAGTTCGTCAACTGCAGCAACTTTTGGAACTTTGGAAAAAAGAAAACAAAAAAAAAAATAAAAAACGCAGGTACTTCGATCTGGACACGAATGAGCTTCGGTTAATCACTCACGTGTAAACTACGGAAGAGGAAAGACTCGATATATAGTATCTGTCTCTGTCTCTCTGTCTCTCTCTCTCTCTCTCTCTCTCTCTCTCTTTCTCTCTCTCTCTCTCTCTCTCTATCTATCTATCTATCTATCTCATCGCGAAGCGTCATGTTTTGTCCCGTTATCGATCAATTCGAATCTATTTCTATTCGTGAAGAGAGCGTCGAACGATCGGAAATTTTCGAGATAGCTTTTTGTCTAGTTTGATCAAAAGCGTTTCGTCAATGGAATTGTTCCATCGTCATCGTAGTCTACGTCATTGTCATCGTCCTCATCTTCGTCCTCGTTTTCGTCGCCTTCGTCATCGTCGTCGTCGTCGTCAAAGTTAAAAGAGAATTTTTATAAACCTTGGTGACTTCGATCGCGCTTATAGTCTCTTCTTTATCCTAAGAGATCAATTATTATTTGAAAGTGTCAAGGTAAAGGGTTCCTACGACGTGCTTAATCCTTAGAGTGAAAGGTCCGAATTGAACGTAGGCGCCACCTTGCGATGCATCGTCATAGTAGGAAGTTGCAAGATTTTTGCGGTCTCATCCGCAAATCGATATCATCATTGCCTAATTTTTTGTCGTATATTTTCATCTTTACTTATATTTTTTCTTTTTCATTTATTAATTTCTTTTTTGGTTTATATCTTTTCATTCGTTTCTTCTCTTCTTCTTTTTTTTTTTTTTTTTTTTTTTTTTTTTTTTTTCATTTTGAATTATCGTCATATTGTTCTCTCGTTATTCGTTTATTTATCATATTGTTGAATTAATCCTTCTACTCGATCGAATTTATAATTCGTTTGAGATATTAAATTCAAGCACGTTTCCGATATATGAGTTTCATCGAGGCTGACATTTATGGTTTATTGAGTTTCAGGGTAAAGTATATACATTATTATAAGCGTAATTATAGAATAGAAAGGAAATATGAGTAATATCTGAAATAATATTATAAAGATCGTAAACGATTACGTAATGTGTAATAATGTGGTAGAATGAATACAATTGTTAAATTGTAACGATCGGGTATAACGAGTAAAAAAATTGCGGAGTTACGGAAAAACATCGCAAGATGGCGCCTCTGATCGAGTTCCAGATCTTGAAGGGAATTCACAAACTTGTGAGATTAATTAGCGATAAGCCTGTTTTCTTCCTCTCTCTCTTTCTCTCTCTCTCTCTCTCTCTCTCTCTCTCTCTCTCTCTCTCTCTCTCTCTCTCTCTCTCTCTCTCTTTCTCTTTTTCGTCGAAACGAAATTATATTATTCTCGTGTATTTTCATTCGTGGTTAGAAAAATATACGAGAGAGTAGAGTTCGATGCTCGAGATGTTGCTTCGCAAAGGAAAAGTTGACTTGTGGAACGTTCGGTTAACGGTTTCAACGTGTTCACGGTTATGTCAGGAGCAAGAAAGTAGGCTGATTTTATGGTGAGCGCGATGTTTATTTGGGACGGACGTTTATATGGTAGCGAATCATTTTCTAATAACAAAATATAAAAAGAGAGAAGGAGGAAGATAATCAATTAAAAATAGTAGAGATTTGAAAGTAATTCGTTTTGAAAATCATTTTGCCGAGAAGTATTCTTTTCGTTTATAAAATAAAATCATTGAATTTTTTTAAGCAGATAGAATGTTTCAACTCGTTCCAAATAGATCCTTCTAAATAATATGAATCAATCGAAACGATCGTCGAACTTTCTAATATATTGCTTGTAAAATTGAATAAATTCGCTTGGAACGATAGATCAAGTGGGTTAATTAATGCAACAAGAAGTTATTGCTATGTACTCGTTCGTTCGTTCTTCTTCTTCTTCTTCTTCTTCTTTTTCTTTTTTTTTCTTTTTCTCTTTTTCTCTCCCACAAAAATAAAATTTCACAAACAAATGATTAATGTCATAAGATTTATTAACATAGTATACATTTATTTAGCATAACGTCACCGTGATCGACTAACGATCATGATGATACTCTACAAATGTTATTTTCATAAATTTTTGTCTCTTTAACATTTTTTTTTTTGTTTTGTCCTTTTCTCTCTCTCCCTGTCTCCTTTTGTTTTTATTCCTTTTGTATTCTCCACAGCATCGACATCAATGATATCTCGTTGATTTCGAGCAACGTATTTGAAAAAACTGGAGATGATTTAAATTCCATCATAAAATCGGATTGCCCGCGGAAAAGGATTTTGTGCTTGTCGCGTTTTGCTTGCGCTTGTGCTGGGAAATATAAAGAGGGGAAGAATTTCGAGCGGAGTGTATTAAGGGCGATGATTTTATGAAATTCCCTCGTTTCGTCGGTGTTTCCGGTGTCATTCGAGATTATCGCCATATCCGATTATTATCGAATCGGAAATTTCTCTCTCATGCTCGTTCAGTTTCGATGGGAATGAATTTTCTCTCTATTTTCGCGAATTCGAATCGTAATTTCAACGAATACTATATCAAATCTTTCATATTCTCCCCCTTTTCCCTCTTTCCTTTTTTCTTCTTTTTTTTTTTTTTTTTTATTTAAAAGATTTTACCTTTTTCGTTTTCTTTTATTTCTTTGAAGTTTCTTTTTTTTTCTTTTTCGTTTCGCTTTTATATTTTTTAACTCTCATACAAAACTCATTATTTTTCTTTTTTCTACTTTTTTTCTCTCTCTTTTTTTTTTCGTTTTGTAGACTAAAGGAAATTGTATCGTTTTTAATACGTTTTTATGTTATTCGTGCAATTAACCGAAACGTTTCTTATGCAATTGAAGATACGTGCGTGATCGTAACGATTTTATTTATCTCTTTTGTGGTTCATGCCAAACGCGCGTTTATCTACGTCAATATCGATTTGACTAGTTCCTTTTTTTTTTGTTTTCTTCCCCCCCTTTTTTTTTTACATACTAGCTGAACTCTGAAAACGATCCCTTTTACCAACAATACGATCACACAATTCGTTCGTTCGAAATCGCTCAATTCACCTAGAGAGTCTCGTGTTTTGTGAAACGTTTCGAAGCAATATTTTTCGAATCTACAACATAACAAAAAAAAAAAAAAAAGAAAATGAAAAAAATATTTAAAAAAAAAATAAAGAAAAAAGAAAAGAGAGAGAGAGAGAGAGAGAGAGAGAGAGAGAGAGAGAGAGAGAGAGGAATAAAAAATATAGAGAACAAAACAAACAAACAAACAAACAGACAGACAAACAAAAAAAAGAAAAGCAGTTGGTACGTGAATCATGGCTTTTGTTGTTGGTGGTTTTCCGTGCGTCACTGATACGTTCTACGTGCATGGCAGACAAAATGGAGACGTTTTATTGGACGTTATCCTCGCTCGTTTGTAATCATTTCGTGGGAACGTCGGACTTAAAAAATGGAAAGCCATGAAAAGGAAGGAAGGAAGGAAGGAAGGAAGGAAGGAAGGAAGGAAGGAAGGAAGGAAGAACGGACGCGAGCTGGACTGTTGGGAGTGGGAGGGGTTGGGGGTTGGAGGTTGGGGGTTGAGGGTTGGTTGGGAGGGATACGGATTTGACGTTTAGCCGAGCGCTCTATAAATTACGATATTTCTGAAATCGTTGCTTCGCAGTAACAGCTATACGAAAGAAAAATCGTTTCATGGCTTGTAACTCTTTCAGCGAGCTCGCTTATGGTTTTTATTTATTTATTTATTTATTTATTATTATACAGGATAAGACTAAAACAGTTCCTAGATGGTCCATAAGGGTCTTAGATGATTTTTTCAGTCGTTTACTCTTTCTCGAAAACTTTGGAGCTAATTTTTTTTTTTTTTTTTTTTTTTTTCCGTTACAAATTGTAAAAGTAAAAGCCTAACTACTCGAAAAGTCTACTAGAAAAGTCTCGAAATAGAGTAATTTAAAATTCATCTAGAAACTTTTCGACCATACTGTAGCACAGTGATAGAACTATTTTTAACTTTTTTATTTTTGTTTTCTTCTTTTTTTTTTTTTTTGGTTTTTCGTTTTTTATTTCACTCTTCCTCGGACGTAACAATCGGACGAATCTGAAGGGAAAGTTGTCTTCGAAAATTTCGTTTGTTTTTCGTTTCCTTTTTTGTTTTTTTTTTTTTTCTTTTTGAAGGGAAGAAAGAGGGAAAAAAAGTAGAAAACAAAATACAAAAGAAGAAGTGTAAGGGAAGAGGATAAAAAAATGCCAGGGACTTTCTACAGTCGCACGCTTTTTCGGCCTCGTTACACTACTGCTCGTTTATTTCGGTGGCCGGCACCGATAAGGGGAACGTTGGTGAAGTATTACGGAAGGCCGATAACTCCGCAAACAAAAGTGGATTATGACTTTTTCCATAGCCATCGTTCACGCCTTTTATTACACTCGGTTGCGTACGTGTACGTTCGTACGTGGGATTTTTCATGCGTTTTCTATACGAATGATAGACGAAAAAGAGAGGTAAAGGGAAAAAGTGTATGTGTATTTTTATACGTGCATGTTTGTATGTATATATATATATATATATATATATATATATATATGTATGTATGTATGTATGTATATACGTATGTATGATGTTCATGTATGTATGTATGTATGTATGTATGTATATACGTATGTATGATGTTCATGTATGTATGTATGTATGTATGTATGTTCGAGTTTGTATATGTATTCATGTATGGAGAGTCCAGGGAAACGAAGAGGGAAAGATTTGCACCGGCCAAATTTGAATATCGAACTTGGAGCGCGAGTTATTACCCTAGATGCAAACTCCAAGCCCTTCTCCCTTCTCCCTTCTCCCTTCTCCCTTCTCCCTTCTCCCTTCTCCCTTTTTTCCTTTTGTGTATATATGGGAAAGAGACGAGTCATTCCCTGCCGTTTCTCGATCGTTGTTTTTTTTTCCTCTCTTTTTTTTTCTGTTTTCCTTTCTCTTTTCTTTCTTTTCTTCCTTTCTTTCTCTCCTTTTTACATATATATATATATATATATATATATATATATATATTTTTGGTTATATATCTTTTTTATTTATTTTTCTTTCTTCTATTTTCTTTCTTTCTTTCACTCGCCCACCTCTCAACTTCGCATTCAACGCGCTTTTCCATTCTCGATCGGTCATCGCCGATTTATCGGTCCTTCGCGATTGCGAACAAATGGCTGAGTCGAAAACCCGTGTACCATGGAAATATCACGACCGTTCGTTTTCTTTTCTCCGATCGCTGTGGTTCAGCTTCACGATTAAACTAGACAGTTTTTGATACTTTCGTACTTTTCGATCGGTACTTCGACGATTGAAAAGAAAACGATCGATCGTTAGAAGAAGAGATCTTTCGATATACGAACATTTTTCGAAGATCGATTAACCGATTTGCGATTGTTACAGATCGATTCTCGATTTAATTGCTGTAATCATTATTCGATCTTTCAATTAAAATTATACGCACGTATATTTGATCGTTAGAAAAAGATATGGTAAAAAAAAAAAAAAAAAAAGATCAAGTCATTAGAAATCTCTTCTTCGGAAGGGTCATCTTTTGGAAGTATAAATCAGTCGAGTGGAAAGAATTTTTTGTCGGCTATCCGGTGAAAGCTATTTTGGAAAATCGGCAAACTATAAATTAATGGACCTGTCCTGAACCGGTGTCGCAAACGTGCCAAAAGCTTTCTCTCTTTCTTTCTCTCGTGTATATCATGGACGAAGCTTTCCATCTCTCTCTCTCTCTCTCTTTATCTCAGTACGTCAAACGGATTCTATGGCGCTCGTGTTTGCACGAAATAGCCGTAATGATCAATATTAAATGGTCCAGCTGTAGATTGGGAGGGAGAGCACACACGTAACACTCGGTTAAATGCAAATATCCTGTACAGTGAGTTGGCGCTTCGTGCATTACCGTACTTTTTCTTCTCTCTCTCTCTCTCTCTCTCTCTCTCTCTCTCTCTTTCTCTTTCTCTCTTTATTTCTTGTTTTGTTTATTTTCTTTTTTATCCTTCACTGCATCCACATCTCCGCTACGGAGATTTTCATATTTATTTTCTCATATTTATTCGGCTACCAAAGCGTCAGCGTCGAAAGAGAGGAACACGGTAATTAAATAATCTGGCTCGTGCCTACATGAGAATTTCGCATTGCTCGGCCATCGTCACGTTATAACGAGTTCGATGGTCCTCCTCGTTCCTCTTGTACAAAAAAAAAAAAAAAGATAAAAGAAAAAGAAAAAAATACTGAAAAAAAAAGAACAAAACGAAAAAGGAAGGAGAGAGAAAAAAAAGAAGGACAAAGAAAATACCTACGGTACGTTCGTTTGTGTTTTCTTCATCAAAAATGTATGTGGAAACGTTTTCGTTCGTACGTGAATCAAATATTAGAATGGGAAAAATTGAAAGAAAAAAAAAAAAAAAAGAAAGAAAAAAGAGGAAAAAAGAAAAGGAAAATTGTATTGATTTTTTTTCTTTTCAATTTGTTTCATTTTTTCTTTTTTTTTTTTTTTTGCTTTCCTTTTTTGTTTATATGAATTCTTGCACTCTATGAAATTTCGATTCGTTTGTTCTCTCTACTTCATTATTGATACCATATTTATCGGCAAGCAAGTCGCAAATTTTTTATACGTTTTTCATTATTATAAAAATCTTATTTCGCATATGTATTGTTCGTAACATGCAATCTCTCTCTGTTAACTTCTGCAAAGTATTCCAATACTTTATAATCAAGTGTCTTCTATGTTCAATTCTCTGCATCGTTGTTGAGTATAAAGAATAAAGTTTCGTACAAAGGAATTCTGAATTGGATGGAACGTTTGTGTAGAACGTATATCCTGAAAGTATCAATGAATGAATGAATTTTGCATTTCCCGATATGAAGTAGGTATATAAACCAGTCGCAAATTGAAAAACGTATTGTCGCGAACAGTCACCATTTCTTTTCTCTGAATTTAATCGTCGAAATAAATGTTCTTGTACCGTCGATTGGAATTATCGTGCAATAAAAACGTCGAGTAGATATTGAATAGCATGATCTTACGTGGAATCGCGAGGTTCGCTTCTTCGAGAAGGTCGACGACTCATAATTAGAATCAACCGTACGTGCTGGTGCATGGATCGAAAGGATTGTGTGTTACGAATTCGCAGAATATCACAGTGAATTCTTCGGAGGGCAAGAGTTCGCGATGCGTTGCGATGCGTCGATTAGCTGGGAGTATCTTTTTATTTCGTGTCTCACCTTTCGAAAGGTTACCAATTTGAAAGGATTTGCATTGCTCAGGGCTAAGAATTTCTAACGCTCTTTTACAAAAGAAAAAAAAAAAAAAAAGAAAAGAAAAGGAAAATTCTTAAATGCAATATAATTCATACAATTGAATATAATTAAAATGAAATATTTCTTATATACGTACTCGCGTCGGACATATTTTTCTTTCTTTAATAATCCAAGTAAGGCAATTATATACGATTAAACGTTTAAACAGTATAGTATTTTTATAAGGTCGTGCATTTAAGTTACATCAAACGGATATTAATGTATACTTTTATGTTAATATTTGTTCAATAATAATAATTATTTCTCGTAGAGGGACGTTTGTAAAACATTCGATATTTTAATCATCGTAACGATTTTAATTTGATAGGACGATCAATAATGGTCAAATCGTTATCTAAGATTTACATTGTCGATAGAGAACGGTAACTAAAATGAAACACCGGTTGGATATCATTAAACATATTACCAGGGCGTAATCAGTGGAAACCACGACGTAATATTTGAACACGTCGCAAGCGGTTACCGCGAAAATAACTGCGTGAATCCAGAGAGTCCATTCAGCTCTGCTAATTATCCCGCCATCGGCTATGAATACGACCGGACCGAAATCCCGACCGCACGATTATAGCGCTGTCATTCATTTATTTCCTTCTCGCTTCGTCTCTCTTTCTCTCTCTCTCTCTCTCTCTCTCTCTTTCTCTACCCAGTGGGAGATTTTGATAGCGTTAGAATTCGCAAAGGAAAGAGTTATTTTGTGTATTGGTTTAGAATAATATGTGCTGTTTTAAAAAATAATTTTTTCGAGTATAACAATCAGACATTTTTATTGTATATATTTTATGTATGAATACTTTGATTAGGTATGGTTTAAAAATAGAATGATTGAGTAATGATTAAAAATTTTTAATTCTGGTAAAAGTTTTCGAGCAGTTTAAAAATAATTTTCTTTGCGATCAGGATGATTGGAAAATTTTTATTGTATTTTTTTTTTTTATTGTGTATTTATTTAGGATGATTAAAATGATCGATCAAAATGATTAGAAATTTTTCTTGTCGAGATTTGAAATAAACGTTTATTTATATATCTCTAGTGCTCTATTTGGATAAATTCGATCGCTTAAATTTACTTTCAAAGGATAGTTTATCGTTCGTGTGTATCTAAACTCATGATGATCCGTGGTAAGTGTATATGTATGTACATATATATATATATATATATATATATATATATATATATATATATATATATACTACGAGTTCTTCGATACTTAAGTGCCGGAAATTTTGTCGGGCACTTTCGCTCTCGAGTCGAACTCTCGCTGACTATCGACGAGGTCAGATCGTTGCTCTGAAACTGGTTCTCTCGTCTTGGAGAAATCGATTCTCTTAGATGTG
This sequence comes from Vespula pensylvanica, assembly GCF_014466175.1. NCBI lineage: Eukaryota > Metazoa > Arthropoda > Insecta > Hymenoptera > Vespidae > Vespula > Vespula pensylvanica. The sequence continues at coordinate 4,865,972 of NC_057688.1, forward strand.
TTTAGCATTTGTACTTCGTGAAACTAACGATCTACGAATTTCTCTTGGGAATCGATCTAATCTCTGTTAGATATATATTTCAATCTTCTTCTTTAGAAACTATCGATTGTGTTCTCGAACAAATTGTCAAATTTTATTCGATCATATCTATCGTCGAATAAGAATTTGTCGAGACGAATTAGTTAAAAGAAAAAGATAATTGTACGATTAGGACGATTAAAAATTTTTATCGTATATTTGCTTAGAATGAAATTTGGATAGTGTACAAGATTTATAATAATAATAATAATAATAATAATAATAATAATAATAATAATAATAATAATAATAATAATACGATTGAAATGATTTTTGATATTTTGATAAAGTTTCAAGTAAATTCGATCGATTGATTATTCGTTTTTTTTTTTCTTTCACTATTATTGAAGTTCTTTTTCGATCTGTTTAATTTTTAATCCGTTTATTCTTAATAGAATAGAATTATGCAAAATTCTTTTCGAAGCGATATAATGGCTCGTTGGAATGTTCATATTTCCGTTTACAAGAGGAATTAATTTCAATTAATTATTAATTACTTTTTAAATTTATTACAAAGCTCACCTTTTTTTCATTCTCTTTAATACCACAAGATTACGGTTTTAATATAATCAGAGTTATATAAAAGTTTACACTCCTCGTAAAATGTTTATTTCTTCCATTAAATAATCGAAAAAGGAATTTCCCAATAGCAGATTGGTTTCAATTTAATTATTAATATTTCTTTTTTAAACTAAAGCTCACATTTCGTAATCCGTTTAATATCACAAGATTACGATCCACCAATACGATCGAGTTACACAAAGGTCCTTTCAAAGCAACATAATAGCTCGTTGAAATGTTCGCCTTTATAAGCCAGCACGATCCGCAAACGGAATTGCTCAATCGAATAACAACGTCAGAACGTTACGTTACGCCGTAAGGACGCTTTTCTTCTAAACGATCTCGATTTCGATCTCGAATCTCGGATCTCCAATCTCAGATCGTGCTTGACAAGAAAGAACAACTTTAAAATGTTTTTTAAACGTTATCTCTCGTATGTGACGCTTTGAGTAATCTTTTTTTGGTTCACGGTAACCAAGCTTTTCTTTTCTTTTCTTTTTTTTTCTTTTTTCTTCCTCTTTTGTTCGAAAGCGTGAAAACGATAAACTGTAGAATATATATATATATATATATATATATATATATATATATATATATACACACGATGCGCCGAATAATTTCCGCAACGTTGGAAAGGAAAGTTTGTTCGAGCAGGAAATCGAGGTCTCTATTACACTCAACTTCCGCGGTCCGGAGGTCGATGGATTTACGAAAACGCGTTTAAATTTGCATTTCATTCCGGTGTTGAACCATCGCCAGAGAAATAGTGAGAGAAAAAGAGGGAGTAAAGGTTCTTGCAGATTGCGAAGAAGAAATTATACGGATCTCGTTTCTTTCATCGAGTTTTTTTCCAATGATTTTTCTCGATTTTATTAAAACCAGCCAAAGTCCACTAGAAGTTTGTCATTTGTAATTACATTAACTCTAGACAATACTTTTCAATATTATAAAAAATATTTTTATTAAGAGAGTTAGTTGCGAAACATCATTTTTTTCATATACCCTGTAATAATATCTTAAATCAGGTTAATCGTATAAAATGAAGATCATAATCATAGGAAAACCTTATATGATTTTTGTCACGGAGTCAAAACATTCAAGATTACGATTATATATTTTTATAATACATTGATATTGATCATTTAGAATCATCCGTTAGAGTTTTATAATTTTTTATCGTTAGATCAGGTTAGTCGTATTTATATTAAAATCCCTAACCATAGGAAGATTTAGGACGAATGTTTTCTTTTTCTTTTTTTTTTAGAGTCCCTTATTAATCCTTTTACCCAAGTCGTTCCGTCCTTTCTATTCGTAGGTCTCTCTCTCTCTCTCTTTCTCTCTCAGTAGAAAATATTTTACCTGCTTGGAACATCGTGTCGTATCTTAGGAAAAAGTACACGGTAGAAGTATGTCGACGCCGTTCTTCAATGTCGATCGGCTTCGGGAATACAAGAAATTACAAGATGCCTATCCGATGGTATAAGCCTAATGGTACCGATTCGGAAGCTATAAAGAGCGAAGTAAGTGCTCCCTGCCGAATCACTGTCCCGACTGACTGACTGACTGACTGACTGACTGACTGACTGACTGAAGGGACCAAGCAGTTTCATTCGTGGTAAGGAGAACATTCCATCACGTAGCCAGACAGACTGGACTGTCCAAAATCGGTGAACCCTTTGGGATCGAACGCGGTTAAAACCACTAACTTTGACACTTTTATCAGGTGAAATCGACTTTCAACGATATCACGTTTGTTAACTTTTAATTCGGAAAAAGAAAGAAATTTTGTCTATCTTCATTATTATTATTATTATTATTTTTTTTTATAACATTCGATCCCACTGATCCTTGTCGTTCGTGTTCGTTCTTTATTTAACAAAAAAAAAAAAAAAAAAAAAAAAAAAAAAAAAAAAAAAAAAAAAAAAAAAAAAAAAAAAAAAAAAAAATGCTTTTTCTTTTCCTTCTTTTCTATTTTTTTTTTCTTTTTTCTTCTTCTTTTTTTCTATCCAGCTGCAGATGAATCAGTGAGAACGTTCGAGTGAATAAATACAATGTATAATAATGAAAATCAAGTAAATCGACTGAAGGTCATCGTTATCCTTTGAAAGATAGGATGACGAGGAGTCCTCTTTAGCAAGAGGACTGCAACTCTCAAAGGAATGATTTGCTAAATCCTTTTCGTAATCGGGTTAGACCGTCTGAGAAAGATAGATAGATAGATAGATAGATAGAATGAGAGAGAGAGAGAGAGAGAGAGAGAGAGAGAGAGAGTCTCTTGATAAGCCTCGCGAGAAGAAGCTTTCCCAAGGCGTTCCTTCTTCGAACTTGATGCTCGGAAGTCACGTAGCGAAAAAATGGCTTAATCTTGGAAGTCTCTCTTCTCAGTTTATTTTACTTCATGCTTATTGCTTATTCTCTTCTTTGCATAAGAAAACCGATGATTTTCTCATTTTTTTTTGCTCTCCCTTTTTCCTTCTCTCTTTCTCTTAAAATGTCTCTTCGTACAAATTATACGTCTATAACAAACCACGGGATACGTTCGAATGTTCTGCTTTTTTGTGCCGATTGATGAAATTAAAAAAAAAAAAAAAAGAAAAAGAAGAAGAAGGAGAGGTAGGAAAGGAAAGGAAAGGAAAGGAAAAGGAAACAAACAAAAAATTCTTGCGGCAAGGTCAATCCCCTTTATATCTCTTTGACATTCTAAAGACACTCTCGTCAACGAACGTGCTAACTATAGCGATCGAACAGGTTTCTTCTCGCATCGAGGCGAGGAGAAAAGGTTCCCTTGAATCGAACAGGTGTCGTCGGATGAGGAGCAGAAGGACCGACGACGCGACTAAAAAAGGGAGACACGCGAAAGGAGCCTCGAGAGGGTAGCGGTGTATCCCTTTCCCTTCTCTCTCTCTCCTTTTCTCTCTCTTTCTCTCTCTATCTCTTGGTTTCTTTTTCATTCTCTCTTTCTCTCTTTCTCTCTTTCTTTCTTTCACTGTCCCTATACCGACATTCCGAGATTCTATATGTCCTTAGATACTAATGAACAGTCTTTAGAACCGTCGTTGTTTTCTCTGGAGTGAACATGCTTCAGTAGTGAGTGCTTTATACCAACGGTACTTCTCTCTTTTATAAGATCCACCATGTGTACCGTCGGTTCAAACCAAAAGTCAGACTACACACTAGCCTTCCTTACCTGTTTGCTTTGGGATAATGATGTACCCTTTCTCTCTGTTCTTTGCTTTCTCTCTCTCTCTCTCTCTCTCTCTCTCTCTCTCTCTCTCCATCTCTTTCTCTTTCTGCCTCTTTTTCCGTCTGTCTCTACTTCCAACTCTTTTGGAACGATCTTGGTATGTAAGCTTTGAAGAATCCTTTCTCGGAACATATATCTTAGATCATCGAACGGATTTTTGAGTTAGACATAAATATGTTATATATTGAGTACAAACATAAATATGTTATGTAGCTTTTAAAGAAAATTTTATAATTGATCGTCGAATGATCGTACGATCTTGATCGTCGTTGCGAGTGAACGATTTAGGGTAAATTGTGTTGGCTCGGTGTTGGTTTTATTTTAGAAAGAAAAGTTGATCGAACCGAGTACCTATACGAAAGATCTAGTAATTAACGAAGCTGTTGCGATCTCGATATTGTGCACGAGATGCTTCGGGCTAACGTAGGGACTGATAGAAAGAGAGAGAAAACAAATCTGTCTCTGTGTTGAGTTTGTATTGGAGGATGTGTGTATGTGTATACGTGAGATAGAGCTAGAGCTTGGCCAGCACATGCCACGAATATTAATGTGGCACCGTTCATTGTCTCCTAGCTCATACCTTCATCGACTTTTTTCATCTCTCTCTCTCTCTCTCTTTTTCTCTCTCTCTGTGTCTCTCTCTGTCTCTCTCTTTATCTCTATCTTTTCTGATACTATTTCTGATCATTTTGGCACCGATTCATATCTTTTTATAGATTAGCTTTTTTTGTTCCTATGCATCACAATGATGACCAATTTATGATAATTCATACTTAATCCCTATTAATATCAATATATTATTTTAATTAAATTAATTAAGTTCAACATAGATGATTATTAAATAAACGATATCTATTTTTTATTACAAGCATAATTATTTTAGACGACAACGTGACCATTGATCACTGTTCTAGACGATACAATTACGTGTCATTGTTAATTGTCAATGATTATTAAATATTATTGTATGTGCATATGAAAGTGTATATGTTGCACGATAATTATGATAGTTAACTTAATGTTATTTATTATTATGTTATTTAATGATCGTTCATAATTACAATTTTATCGATTAAAATATATTAATTGCCGTATAATACTTAATTTACATATTTTATTATATTTTATTATTACTTAACGATAATTATAATGACATATTTTAATTTAATATTAATTTTCGTTACATAATTATACGAATAGACGAAAAATCGAATGAGAAATTGTTTAGATTTATTTGTATATTCATTTCTTTCTAAACTAACCGAGCAATCTCGTTTATTTCAAGCCAAGTACTTTTTTTCGTTTCATCAGACATTCTCTAATTCGTTCCACGGGGCCGTAGAATCGGCATACGTTCGTGGAATTTGAAGCATCCGTTTTGCATTCCACGAGCATCTTTCTTCGTGGTACGTAGTCTGGCTCTCAACAAACAGTTACCTACACGTCGAATCGTTGACTGAGAAATTTATACTTAACCATTCAGCACGCGTTAACGTGTAATATCATTCCGAATGGTTCATTCCTTTTGATTTTCTTACCGTGACGAAGTTGTATCGAATAGGTATCGATATCCTTCATCATTCGACTTTAACTACCCATCGTACTTCATTGTAAATTTTCCTTGGCCAACTATACAAACCTTTTCTATCCTTTATTATCTCGTCGATTACTCGCTCTTCCGATCGAATCGATATGTTCTCTGTGAGGAAAAGGGATTAAAAGAAAGAGTAAGAGAAAGATAGAAAGAGAAAGAGAGAGAGAGAGAGAGAGAGAGTCCTCAGGGTGCAGTCAATGCGGTAGGCCGATGTTAATAGCCGATACTTTTTATTCAGGTAGAGAGTCCAAAGATTGGCCCGCAATAAAAATACATACTGGGTCCTTGACCGTGTCCTGTCTTCATCGTTACCTTTATAATCGTCATTCATGTGATTTAGGCGTTTAATATCCTTGAAGGTTTGCGAGTCTTTCGCTGATGCGACACGAAGTACTCTGCCTTACGCGAAGAGTAGTACTATTAAAATTCCAATGACAAGTGTCTCTCTTTCTTTCTTTCTTTCTTTCTTTTTGTATTTCTTTTTTTCTTTCTCTCCTTCCTTTTCTCTTTCTCTTTCTTTTTCTCTTTCTCTTTTTCTTTCTTTTCGGTTACTTTATCTCCTACCTATAAACACGACGACTCCAACCAACCAACCAACCAGTCAACCAACCGGTCAACCAGCCAACCAACCAGCCAGATGAACTTTTTCTCGTCGACACAAACAGGAACTTTCGCTCGTACCCTTTGTTCTCCGTCGCTTTTTCCCCCGTTTACGTCTTGTCCTAGCTACAGACTCATGCCATCGAACAGGATCAGCAATAGCGTAGTAAAGTAGGGCCGATTGATTCCGATGGTAGGGATAGAGGCGGCATATTTATCGGTTGGGAGGACGATTCTCTCTTCTTCTTCTTCTTCTTCTTTCTTTTTTCTTTTTCTTGTTTTTTTTTTTCTTTCTTGGATTTACTTTTTTATATTTCTTTCTGCGTCACCGAGCTGACGATAATAAATGTCTTTCTCGTCCGAAGGTTGAAACAACTCGACCGACTGCTTTGCCATTGTTAGGTCCTTCAAGTTTGTGCGTTTCGGAGCACGTGTTACTTTGACTCCTTGGTTCATTTTGGGTCTTGCTCATTGGACGTGGACAATATCTCTCTTGATTACTCTAAGAGAAAACCAATGGGCCTGGTATGAACTGGTCAAGTGGAACGACGACGACCCTTTTCGGATCATTCCAAGCGGGCAATTTGAGCCCAGTACGTCGGCACGGCGATATAAATTCGGTAAACGCCGTCATTAGGGCCCAATCCGAAATACCGAGCGTCTATTAAACCTGAAACTAAGATAATTATCTGGCCGTTACAACTGCCCTTGGTCTCTTTCAATTGGACAAGGAATACTCGACCACATTGTTACGCTTCTTACGCGGTGTCGTCGGACTCGTTTCGTTCGTCCTCAATTCCTACGTACGCCTTCGTTCTTCCGTAATTCCACAAATCACAAGAGTTGATTATTTCGACGATAAAGTTAAAGTCATTTAATTATCCCAAAAGATTCTCTATCTCTCTCTCTCTCTCTCTCTCTCTCTCTCTCTCTTTCTCTCTCGGCAATTAATTTTTATTTCATTTCACATTCTTATCCATCGCGAACAAAATTTATTCTACTTTTGTTGATTTTCTTTAAAATTTGACATGATAAAGAACTCTCATATGTTATTATCCTCGTAATAAGACAGGGTCGAAAGAGTTTAGAAGGAGCCGAAGTTAAGCGAAGAATTTTGCAAAAGTTTTTGTTATAACCAGGACTACTACACTACAATGACGATCCCAAACTATTCGGACTCGGTAGGAATTTCGGCACAGCTGTAGGAACGAATCAGCGTTTGGAGGGTGGGATCTCTCGATAAAAAGTACTAAGTCACGTTTTTACTCGAAAATTACATTTGTCGGATACCAAAGACTACAGATTCGTATCTTCGAATTCGTCTCATCGTTCTCTCTTCTATAAGAGAAACTATAGGAAAGTACTTTTCGATCGTATCGATATTTTCTTTTTTTTTTTTTTTTTCTTTTCTTTTCTTTTCTAGTTTAAAACCGTAAAGTTCGCTACGATCCTCGAATTCATTATTAATTAAAAAATTCATTAAATCAATTTTTTCCCATACGTACTTGTAATAATTTATTTCATTTCATTTCATATCATTCGTTCAGAGATATTAATTTTCCAAGTTGACAAATTTTTTTTTTTTTTATATGATCAAATACCAATTATATCAGATATTGACATTATGGTTTCTCTGAATGAAGATCTTTAAAAGTCGACAACGTTGATACATATCACGGAAGAGAATGACAAAGTGTTCCATCGAAAATGAATTCTTTACGCGCACGATTCCGTACGAAAGAACGTCTGGGATCTTGACTTTATTGATTCGAGACGGTTGTGTTCCCTTTCGGACTTTGCTTTGAACCTTGCTCCGATCCATCCCATACATAATAACGTTGCACTGTAATAATGGAGCCAGCAATTGCTACGTTCAGACACGAGTATGTCGTCTTTGAAATGCAATACGCAAATATCGTCATCATTCGTGTTTACATGATGAATGAAATAATATATAAAAAAAAAAAAGAAATATATATATATATATATATTCTTTTTTAGGATGGTAACGTTAGTTCGTATTAGGCATATAGTAATGACATTTATAAGACATAACTGTCATCATTATAACATTAGGACATATAGTAGATAATTATATTCATTGTTCAATCAAGCCAATGAAATAAGTAATGTCAACTATGTTCATTCCATAATAAGATACCATAAGATCGTAAAATTATTGATCACCTTAACAAGGAGTAAAGATTGGCATTATTCAACCGGTATACTCCTATGAAACTTATTATTTCTTCTTTCTCTTTTATCCACCAAGATGTTTTCCACTCATTTAATCGCAGAATCACCTTCAACGTGATTGCATAATTTCTACGTACATACACGTAATGTGAAACTCGATATTGGTTGGCTAAGAAAACGAGAGATTTGCATGTGTATGTTTCTGTGTGAATTTACATACACATCTACATATCGTGATTTCACGGTGCAATTCTTCAAGAGCTCTTGACGTCATACGAATTTCACTATTTGATGTCTTTGGGCGGGCAAGCAAAATGGACGGTCTTGATTTAACGAGCAAATCAAAGAGAGAGAGAGAGAGAGAGAGAGAGAGAGAGAGAGAGAGAGAGAGAGAGAGAGAGAGAGAGAGAGAGAGAGAGAGATGGAGAGCTTTATTCCATTGCTTCTTGATCTTATTGCACGCTTACCGTGCGAGTTATTAAAATCGTAAGACTTCATCATCGTAATAAGCGGTTTATAGTTACGATATTATGTTGCGATAAGGCGTCGACCGCATATGGATTCTCTTTCGTGATCATCCCATGGGGGCCAGTTTCGTTTATGGACGTCCCATTCGAAAGTTAAACATCGGAAGATCTTGCAACTTCGTAATATGCTGATAATTATAGTACTTTCCAAAGGTAGAAGAAAGGGAGCGGAGTAGTTTGTAATAAGTAGTAGGTATATATATATATATATATATATATATATATATATATATATCGTTGTTCGATCATTCCAAAAGGGTTTATATTACGCGATCGAAAAGTCATCTTTTTGCAAATCCAATTTTTCAGAAGAGGATATACATACGCATTTCGCGTTCCCTGGGTTATCAATCTGTGTTCGAATCTTTAGATGGTAAACTCTCACCATCTCTCTTTGTCTCTTCTTTTTGACGTACCTCTTTAAGGCCCTACGACATTGAAAATAAAATGGAACCTACCTTTGCGAATGCATTCACTGGAGAAAGAGAGAGAGAGAGAGAGAGAGAGAGAGAGAAAGGTCGTACGTATAAGAAGAAAATCGTTTCTTTTCGTTTATTGGTCGAAGGCAAATAAGAGGAAACTCGTCTTGCTCGTCCTTTTGGTTAGAAAAGAAAAGAAAAGTAAAGAGAAGAAAAGAAGAGAAAAGAAAAGAAGAGGAAGTCGGAGGAAAGATATCTTCTTTCTTTCTTTCTTTCTTGTTGTTTTTTTTTTTTTTTTTTTTTTTATACGATCCTCTTCGATTTCTCTTTAAATTCAAATGGAAATCGTCTTGGAAAATTTTCTTTTTTCACAAGGATCTATTCGAAGTAAGAAGAAAAATGGTAGACCAAAAGGAAAACCCCATGTAAATCATTCACAGTTCGAATAATTGATAAAAGGATTGGTTTCACTGAAATCGGTACTATTACACTCTTACTACACTATTGCAGTATCACTATAGTACTACTACTACTACTACTACTACTGTACTATTACTTCCACTACTACCACTACCAGTACACCATTACTACCATTACTAATCTTGGTACAAAACGACGATTGAGATTATAGACGGCAAAACTGTCGTCAGCAAAACGACAACGTGAGTCCCACTTTCAAAGCGTGGAGGCTGCGAATTAGAGACGGTACCGGCAGCAGCCTGACGCTGTCGTAAAACATAATCCCACGATTAGCCGGCAAATGAAGCTCGAACTTCGCTCTTGGAATTCCATTTCCATGACTCCTTTCTTCAAGAGAAGACTCTCTTCGACAATTTTCAACTCGAGTCTCTCTATATACGAAAATCATTATTTTACCTTCGTCTTTCATATCGACTTGCAACATTTCCTTGATACGTTGCAGCTCGATGTAACGAGCGATCTTCGATGAAATTAATTTTAAGATTCATTAACTAGTATCCTCCTTGCATAACTCTATTAATTTTATTAATGTTCATGTATGTAAGAAAATTCTTTTTTTCGTGACTAGCCTGTCTCAATAAGCTAAGGAAATTTTTTTCTCTGACGAAGATATTTAGAAATTGAATAGATAAAGTTCACGATGAGCGATCATGTATATCGGTCGTCGTTGATACTAAAATGTTTGTTAAATAAATCATTTCACAACACGATGAGCTATCTCGTTAGAGGATTTAATGTTAAGCAATGGTCTTTCACGTCGATTGGTATCCTCTTTGATCGATCAATCGGCTCTCTCTCTCTCTCTTCTTATTCAACGAATGAAGTTCTACTCCATTCGTCGTAGTCGATCGTGCATGAAAATGGTCGGTATCGATGCAAATAGACGAGTCCACCAGACATCATCTTCGATTCTTTCTGGGCTTAACAAAAACTCTTGCTTTTTTCCATCGCGATTAAAGTTCCTGCACCGTTTGATAATTGGTGATGGGATCTTAATTGATCGATCATTAGGATTATCGATTTCCTATTTCACGTACTCAGTAATTTCTCGTTGGTTAACAAATTTCTTTTTAGCAAGGGTCGTTGAGTTTTTTTTTTTTTTTTTATGTTAACACAGACATAGAACTTCGGGTACTTTTATCTTAACACTTTGAATGCTTAAGAGAAGTCAGTCGAGGAATTTGCAAACGATCTGATCCGATCCCCGAGTTCAAAGTCCAATAGCGAAAGCGTCAGTTTAATTGGCTAATAGATGGTAGCTGGATTAGCCTCTTACTTGGAGTTCTCGGCTTTTGGTGTTGAGATGATCATCGATCGATCGTTAGAAGTCGGAAGATATCGATAAGTCCGTTTACATGCCGACACTATCTACCGTCGTTAACTCCTACTCGTTTCTAGCTCGTTAACATGCGCGTACCACCGGCTTGGTATGGTGTGGCGTTTAGTTTCGTAATTAAGCGCCAGTCGGATCATGGATAGGCTGGGTATCTATATATTTTCCAGTTATATCTATTTGACAACATTGATCACGTCTATCGGATAATACTGTGCACAGATTACTTTTTATTTCTTTATCGATCTTTCTAATTTTTCACACTTTTGTTTTCGATAAATACCGTTATTATTGTTTCTCTTGTTTTTGTTTCTATTTTCTTTTCTTTAAATATTTATTTATTTATTTATTTATTTATTTATTTATTTTTTTCCTTTGAAGATTTGATTCATCTTCATTACGATGGACATTGAAAATAATCTGAACGAAAGGATATATTCTACTTACTCTGATAGAAGATAATTTTCAATAAGGAAACAAAAAAAGAAAAGGAAAAAGAAAAGAGGAAAGATGAAATCGGTTTCGTTACATGCGAACGAGAAAACTTGATTGGGTATGGAATATGAAAGAATCACATTAAACGGTACCCAATCTACCGTAATGTCCCACTTGTGGAATCCACGAGGTTCCTTTTAGCAATTGGATTCCAACGGTAGTGAACGTAACATCCTATTGCGGAGAGAATCTTGTTATCATTAAAGATGCCGTCAGCTCCTAGTGTAAATGTCTAGCCAGAGGTGGTAAAAGTGATAGTAAAGTGGGAGTAAAAGGGAGAAAGCGAGAGAGAGAGAGAGAGAGAGAGAGAGAGAGAGAGAGAGAGAGAGAGAGAGAGAGAGAGAGAGAGAAAGCCTGTTACTTTGAAAAGTCAAAATCTAGCAGACTCCATGGTGTTTTCGACTAAGACTCTCAAAAGCTCCATTGAATTTTATAGCCGGTTATGAAAACTTCCAATGTACTTTAAATGAACTTTATACGAACGCCGTGACAATGATCACGAAAATTCTTTCTCCAATTTTTTCTTTTTTGTCTTATTCTTTCTTTTTCTCTTTCTCTCTTCTTTTTTTTTATTTTTTGCTTTTGATTTTTCCATCCATTTTTTTTTATCTTTTCTTTTCTTTTCTTTCCTTTTTTTTTCTTTTTTTTTTTTAATGACATAGTAATTTTTTTTCATATATAATTCTACTCGAGAAAAACTTGTTTCATCGTAAAACTTGCTTTTGATAATTCCATAATTCCATCGCTACTGTTCGAATTCTGGACCGAGAGAGATTACTCGGTGAAAGTTGAAACAATGGACCCTCATTAGCTCCTTCACAAAATTTATAGTTCTGGTATTCGTGCGCCGAACTAACGAACTCGAGCAGAATGAAAATCATATTTTGATATAATACGATTTTCTGTTTCCTTGATTGCACACGGACCACCGTTCGTTATTGATCGATTTGTTCCAACGTAATATGATGTTCTCGCAAATATATACAATTTTCGAATAGTTTATAATCGTCGAATTTTTTTTTTCCTTTTTTTTTCGTGTATATATATATATATATATATATATATATATATATATATATATATATATATATATATTATAAAACAAGAAATATGTCTGGGATAAAAAAATTGCAAAAGTTTGTAGAATTACTTTTCTTTTTTTTTCTCTATGGAATGTGTTTGTAATAAAAATAAAATAATATTTTAAAACATAATTGTAAATTACGTATCTGGGATAAATTTTTATTGAGAATCGAGTACGTATTAGTCAGATATGAATATTATAAGTATGAATATATAATATGAATATATAATATGAATATAAGAAGAAAATAAAAATAGATTTTGATTTTGAACGTGGTTAAATATGTTAAGAATTTGTTTTAAATAAAAATAAAATTAAAAAAAAATAAAGGTTGCATCGGCCGGGAATCGAACCCGGGCCGCCCGCGTGGCAGGCGAGCATTCTACCACTGAACCACCGATGCTCGTGGAATGTTGTTATATTCATTTAACTTTCCACCGCACATTGCGATCTAAATTCTACTTGTTTTACTTTAAAACGTTGTAAAATTTATATCAAATTACATAGATATTTCTAGAACAAATAATTCTCTTTTATATATATGCATACATACACACGTACATATATACAACATTTATATATATGTATAATTGTAAAATCGTCAACGATTTGATTCATGAAAAAGTACGAATTAATTTATTCAAATTTGAAATATCAATTTTCAAAATATTCGCATAATTTTGGAAAAAAAATCAAAAATCGTTAGATTCTCGTAACTGTGACGTCTTCATATAAAAACGATTTTCGAAGCAATATTTTAAGGAAAAATAATTAAAAAATTTTTTTTAATTTATGAAAAAATACTTAAAAAAAAAAAAAAATTTCACAACCAATAGATATCACGAATAAGCAATATTGAATTATATATTTAAATTTCATACACTGTATATATACTTTAGCGTACTTTCAGACATCTATTTGTTTATGTAAATGTTATAGTAAATGCAACACGTGCCTCAGGGGATATTCAGCTATATATTTTGCTTAAAGTTGTTTACATTTTTTACGAGAAGAAAACACGTGATTTTTGTTTTGCATAATTGTTTCTATTCACTTCGCTGTAATACTCATTGTCAGTGCTATTTGTAACATTACATAGTTTGCACGAATAATCATTCTTAATTAAGCAAAATTCTTTTCTTCAAAACAAATTTTCTACAAACGATTTAGCGACATTCACAAATTTTTACGATTGACTTAATGTTTCATGTTTCTCAAATAATTCGCATTATTGCTTGTATCTTGAAAGGTATTATTCCTAGAATTTTTCTAATTATTTACAACTCACGTTTAAATGGCGTGACGTCAAAGTTATGCGAATCGTATCGACAAGTTAATAAAACTTATTGAAATATCACTTTATTCGATCGATATTGAATAATTTCAAAATAATTTCTAACCGATGTAAAAAAAATTTCTTAATGATAATCAAACGTTAATGTTTCACGAATGAAATGATAAAAGAATTCGAGGAAACAAAAAGACTTTCTTGAAAATGTTGTTTGGTGGGATGGAAAGTTGACGGGTGGGATAAAAAATAAAAAATAAAAAAAAAAAGAAAAGAAAAGGAAGAGAAGAAAAAAAAAAACACTCTGGGTAATAACTCTAGTTTTGGTGAATGCAGAGGCAACCGCTTGAAAACTTTCGACCACGTAGCAATATCAGGTTGATGGGAAAACGGAAGCCATAACTGAAAGGTCGAGTGGAGGGGTGTGTATCTGGATCCCATGTGCGAATTTATATATATATATATATATATATATATAATACACACGCACGCACACACAGACACACACATATATATATATATTTATATAGGGATGTACAGTTTCAATCGTTTTAAAGCCCCTACGTTCACCTGAGTTATAATAATTGCATAACACGCCGACGGCAGAGTTTGCGGTTACAAGGAGTGCCTTGCATTGTTACTCTAATTACAAGCCGCAAGTTTGTGTTAGGACAATGTGCAACGAACGGTTGGTACTTCGATGTTGAGGTTGTTCAGGGGTATAGGAAGTGGAGTTAGAGAGGGAGTAGAGATGAACGGGAAGGGAATGAGTCCGGACGAGCTCGTGGAACGGAACGAGTGTTCCGAGGGTAGGATTGCTGAGGTACTCCAGGTCAAGGGGTTAAAACGAAAGCCACTCGCTTTGTGCCGAACTTCGGATCCACTTCGGGCGTAAACGCTCGTTATCTCTGATCTCGTATCAACACCGTTCGTTTCTCAAAGTTTCCGTGATACAAGGAGAAATCAGGAATATTATAAATAGGAATGGACGACCGGAGCGAAGGGATTTTGAAAAAAGGAATATATCTTTGATTTAAAAGAAAAATAAATGAAAAGAAGTATTTATTATAATCTTTGTGCTGTTGGATGATCCATTCATCTATTTGTCTGTATATATATATATATATATATTTTTTTATTTCTTTATTATCATTAAGAGTAAATTAAAATTAAATTAATGTAGGAAGTTAATAATCTGATTTTCTTTCATTCTCGAACATTATCGAGAGTAATCGATGACATCTCGCGTAACTTAACGATTTGATCATTGATTTAAAGTAGACGTTTTGATATCTAGTTGTGTCATCTACATGTATATTTTCTTTTTTCTTTTCTTTTATTTATTTATTTATTTATTTATTTATTTCTTATTATTATGGGTAGCGAAAAATTAAAGGGAGAGTAGAGAACTATAATAAGTCGATCTTTTTTCATTCACGGACGTTATCGATAGTAATCGATGACATCTCGTATAACTTACCGAGTTGATTTAAGATCGATAAAGACGGGAAAGAAAGGACACACTTCTATTCGAGCAAACCGGTATGATTTATCTTCTAGCTGGAGGACAGGAATGTGATTAATGATTCGCGTCAATGCAATTTCTTAATAGGAAAGTAAAAAAAGAAAAAAAAGGAAAAAAAAAGAGAGAGAGAGAAAAGGAAGAAATATAAAAATCTCGAATTCATTCGATAAGCACACACAGATTACTTACCTACCTACTTACTTACTTACTTACTTACTTACTTACTTACTTACTTACTTACTTTTTATCAAACTATAGCGAAATAATTAATCATGATATTTTTCTTTCTCTCTTTCTTTCTTTTTTTTCTTTTTTTCCTAATACATTTT
>NC_057688.1:4884224-4889224 GCF_014466175.1 Vespula pensylvanica
TTTTTCTTTTTTCTTCTTTTTTCTTTCGGACGTCGGGTATTAACGTCGAAATTTTTACTGGATTTAACAAATAGGTATAATCACTTTTGATTTCAAATCCTTTGTAACTTTCAAATTCGGTTATCGATATTCAGAATCCTTTTTCGAAGTCACGTGATCATTATTGCATTCAGAAAATAAACGAGATTGGGGGAAAAGTAGATGAAAAGTTTTGGTGAGAGCGAACGAGTATTTCTTTTGTGGAAAAGAATCAGGAGAGGAGAGGAGTGGAGAGGAGAGGAGAGGAGAGGAGAGGAGGGGGAGGAAGGTGATGTTGGAACGAGCTGGTTTCGTTTCGATGTCTGCGCGAAGTCAGAGAGAAAGAGAGAGAGAGAGAGAGAGAGAGAAAGAGTGAAAGATAGAGAGATAGAGAGGAGAAACGGGAGGCCACAAATTTAATCTAGGCACGTTATGCGAACCGGGAGTTGCTGCCGTCTCTGCGTAATAAAAGAATCAGAGACAACGTTCCCTGGAATCAAAGTGAAAACGTCGCATATCCGAGGACGACGAGATTAATATCTCTCAAGCGTCTCCCCTCTTTTCTCCACTCGGCACGTCCACCATAGAATCCCTCTGTCTTTGCCAGGTGAACGTTTAGATATAAGACCAGGTGGAGATTTTGTTGAATTAAAAGATTTTTTCTTTCTTTCTTTTTTTTTCTTTTCTTCTTCTTCTTCTTTTTTTTTTTTTTTATGGTCCCGAGTCAATGAGAAATAAGGAAACGAACGGACGCATTTACGATGACGGTTTAACGACGAGATAATAGGGTAAACATTATTTTTATGTTAGTTTATTTACTTAGATGGGATTATCTTGGATGAATTTTTAATTGGATTTGTTTTTATGATATTATCAATGTTTAGATACGTTTTGGAGTATCGTATAAGATGAAAGCCTCTCTTTCTTTCTTTCTTTCTCTCTCTCTCTCTCTCTCTCTCTCTCTCTTTCTTTTTCCTTTTCTCTTCCCAATGGTATTTTTGCTTCTACGACAAGTAAAAAGTTCTGTAAAAGTATTTGAAAGTTCGAAGATACGCGAAGATGGAGGACATTGATTTCCCGAAGGTGCAAACATTGCCGGCGACGTTTTATATCGAAAGTGAACGATGTCATGGTAGAGATAAAATTCCTTTATTATTATCTTTTTCTTTTCTTTTTTTTCTTTCTTTTCTTTTTTTTTCTGTTTCTTTTACCTTTCTTTCTCATGCTCTTTTTGTTTGACGTTTAGATATTAAGAACAGAAAAGGATGGGTGGGATTTTATAGACACAATTAACTTATTCTATACTCCTTGAAATAGCGTAACTTTGTTCTGAGCATTTGTTTCTTCGAAAGTAAAAATAATAAAGATATCTGAGATGATAATTTACTCATTCTGTACATGTAACACATACTTACATTACTAAATATTTTATATTTAATTAATATGTTAAGCGTTAAGTAATATGGAAAAGGTAATCTCGCAATTACATAATTTCTCACTATAATTCTGAGAATATATTTAAGTAGATTGTAAAATCGCGAGATCATTCTTCCTTCTCTTTTATCTTCTTTCTTTTTCTTTTTCCTAGTCCTTCTGTCGGCCAATTCGCGTTGAAATTTCTACGCAGAGAAATGAAAAAATTCGAGGGAAGGGGGTAGAAAAAAGAAAGAAAGAAAGAAAGAAAGAAAGAAAAAAAAGAAAGAAAGAAAGAGAAAATAAAGAGAGAAAAAAAAAGAAATCGGTGAAAACTCATTAAATCCGAGAAGCCGTAAAGAAACAAAAAAAAAAAAACGAAGGAAGAAAAAGAAGTAAAAGAAAGAAAAAAAGGAAAGTTCGGAAACTAAAATCTTCGTAGCGTCATATATATATTTTTTTTAACAAGAATCAACCCCTACTCTTATACCTCCACCTTCTCTTTGCCATCCCACCCCTTGCCTCCCTCTTTGCTCCATCGTTTCTCCATTCCATCACTATCGTCGTAGCTATCGTATCCGTATATATATACACACGCACACATACTTACACACGCACACTATATCTTTCTACTCATACATATAGATTCCATGCAAATTACGCAGCGGCCGGAACAAAAGCGATGAATAAAGATATCGTCCCTTTCTGCTGGCGGCGAGCATGTACAGGGGTGGCGGGTTCACTTCCGTGAAAGTTCGCGGCTTTACCATTGGACAGGAGCTGCTTTTGCTAAATTGTCGTTGTCTAGTCGATACGAGTGTCTTTCGGTACTGTTTCCCTTTACCACAGTTACGAAGTCTAGAGATATCAAAATTGATGAAAAACATTAAAGGGAATCCGAAGATTGGTATATGAAAAACTAACTTTTGATAACTTTGACTTCTGCTATATACATATATATATTGGATCAATATAACTTTCTCTCAGTTATCGTATCGGTATCCTGAATTTTAATTGAACATTGCCTGCTGAATTTTTGATAATCTCATTAGGAACGCGTATAAACCAGACTTGTAGGTATTAATATCGAGGACGTGAGAAAAGTAAAGATAACCAAACGATATTGGAATAATCGGTTGGTTCGATTGCTCGATCGTATGGTTAGTATGCAAAATATGAGATAGATGGTAGAAGTTATAAGAGAGAACTCGGTTAACCACCAGTATTCCTGGTATGGTCACGTGCTTTTCGAGAATTCTCTGCTTCCTCCACGTTGAATTCCACGTCTCTCGATCGCTGAAGATCCTCATAGTGAGATAGCCGAATGTTTCGCGGTACGGAACGTGTTCATCGGCAACCACAACCGGAAGATCGAGATAAGATGCTAGTGGAACAGAAAAGAGAGAGAGAGAGATATAGAGATAAAGATAGAGATAGAGATAGATAGATAGATAGATAGAGAGAGAGAGAGAGAAAGAAAGAGAGTGAAGATAGAAAAGGCTCTCCTCTTTGCATAATTTGCAGTCCGAGGAAATGGCGAAACTAATGAACCGTTAAACGAGACTGCCTTTTAAGTTATGCCGCAAGCTCGACTCGAGTCAACTCGATAGAAGAGAGAAATGGAAATAAATTCACGGAAGGGATCTCTATTCCAAGTTGAACGACTACCTCTGCTGGTTCTCAGAAATTGAAATTCAATTTCGAATCGAGCATAAGTTTGTCCATGCTTTTAATGGAGTATCCAGGAGATCAACTAACTACCTCCCTCTTTCTCTATCTACCTGTCTCTCTCTCTCTCTCTCTCTCTCTCTCTCTCTCTCTCTCTCTCTCTCTCTCTCTCTCTCGATTTTCCTCCTTTTCCATTTGGGAATACGAAATTCTGTTTTCTTGACTGATGAGTTCTCGTGCCGTACGCTTGGGGCTTCGTTTTCAAGATCGATTGGTCATACGAATGAGCCAGCCAGATGTCTACGTGCTCTTCATAAATATCCGACGATGAGATAGAAAGATATTCGGTGAAACGTACGATGAAAATTTCTATGTTGATTTGTCACGCTTATCAGAGGAAAAGTCTGTTGGATTATCGCAAAGAGGACAAAAAACAGAACTAGAGAGAGAGAGAGAAAGAGAAAGAAAATGAGAAAAATAGAAAAGGAAAGGAAAAGAGAAAGAAGTAAGAGGAACCGTTTTTTGTCCGAGCCGTAAAAATGATGATTGGGAAGTTTTCAACGATGATGACAAAGAGGACAACTGGCGGTCAACGTGATGTATCGCCCTTCGTGATTTAGGATGAGCCTATGTCGTTCGCGCGTGCACGCTCCTCCGACATTTATTATTGTCTTTCAAGAGTCCGACATGTTTATTATGATTGCCAAGAGTACGTTGAAGTTTCTCTGTAGTCACAAGCATGTAGAATACGTGCTATGTGGTGAACGAAGGAGAACGATGGAGAAGTCCTCGACGACTGGATCGAATCCCATGAGCTTTCAATTTAACCATTGCCGATGGTTACGTCAACTTCTCGCTATAATGGTCTAACAATTCCTGTTGCTATAGAATATAAGAGCTCACCATTTTCCAATTACGTCTTGTGGTCCTCGTGGTTCGCTTAAGTTAAAGTTTAGAAAATAAATGATCGAATGAGAATGATGAGATAGGATATCGCTTAGAATATAGATGTCGAATTAAACATCTTTCTAATCGTCTAATCGTTTAGTCCAAATTGTTTCTTTAATAGTTAGGAATTATTCTCTAGGAGGTCTTTATTCGTTAAGAAAAAAAAAAAAAAAAAAAAAGAAAGAAAAAGAGAAAAGTAACAGAAGAATAAAAAATCGAGACAAATAGAAAAAGAAAAAAAAGAAGAAGAAGGAGGAACAGGAGCGAGTTTTCAGCCTTGAAAATTCCGCTCACGGTTTGTTTGCAAGGGCCAGAGCCCAATCCCAGCGCCCTTTATGCCATTTCGCAGCTGCAGGCAACGCCAAGTTACGTTGATATGCAGAGTGCGGATGCCAATAAACTTCCGTGGGTAGCGCACTAGCAACACCGCAGCAACGTCCTAGAAAATCGCGTTTCTACGATACGCCAAAGTGTGGGAAAGCTGGGAAAGCTTGAAAACGCAAGAGCCGGATTATTAACCTCATTCGAAGCTCGTAATTTCCAAATTTTCTCTATGCCCAAATTTTATCAGGGAAGTACTGTTTCTTCTTCTTCTTCTTCTTCTTCTTCTTTCTTTTTTTGCCTTTTCTCCATACAAAGTATTTTTTTGAAGTTAGAGAAAAGAGAGAAACTTTTATTATTATTATTATTATTATTATTATTATTATTATTATTATTATATAGTTACTATTATTTTTTTTATTCTTCTCACCTTGATTTAGTGATAATTAGCAAATAAGTACCTCTTGAAAAAAATAGTTTTTCTCGAAGTATTTCTCTAAAGATTCGTGTCGTGCAATTTATACGTCGATGTAATTTTTTTTTTTATTATTTCCTTCAATGTTAGATCTTTCGAACGTAGAATCATTTTAAGAGGATTCGTTTGACGATCACTTTTTTCATTTTAACTCTAA
>NC_057688.1:4894224-4916724 GCF_014466175.1 Vespula pensylvanica
TTTACTCGTGAAAGATCGTAGCCGGTTGAAAGGAAAAAAAGAGAAAAGAAAAGGAAAAGACACGCACAAAAAAGAAAAGAAAAATCGTTCGATCTTATCAGAAATAACATTTTTGTTTCGAATTTTCTTCTGGCAAGCTCGTTTCAATTTCGTTTTATTCATACGGCCCAATAAATCGTGTTGTACTATAGCTTTGATAGATCCTTAACGATCGTTACACTCGAGCTCTTTCCATTCGAGTCGCGACGTTGAATCGAAGGAAAACGAGAGGAACGTTGGAAAGAAGAAAAAGAAAAAGAAAAAGGAAAAGGAAAAGAAAGAGGAAAGGAAAAAGAGGGAGAAAAGGAAAAAAAGAGAGAAAGAAAGAAAGAAATAGAAAGACTGGGACCCGAGAACGGGTGCTCGTTGTGATAAAGTTTCGCGATTTTTCCCACCACAGGAATATAAACAGGTTCTCTGGAACGAATTTTCTCGCTGGTCTACGGCACCCATAGAAAATCTACGACAATTCAGGCGTGGCTCGACGTATCCAAAAGAGAGAAAGAGAGTGAGTAAGAGAGAGAGAGAGAGAGAGAGAGAGAGAGAGAGAGAGAGAGAGAGAGAGAGAGAGAATAAAGAGAGAGATGGCAATTGTAAAGATGGTGAGACATGAACAGAATGAGATAGAGAGAGAGAGAGAGAGAGAGAGAGAGAGAGAGAAAGAGAGAAGAAGAGAAACGTAGGAAAAAAGAAAAATACTGAATGAAGGGGAAGAAAATGCCATGACGGAGAAGAAAAGGATCAGTGCTTGCGCTCCTCGTCGGGGTTCAATTCCACGTGAAAATATTTTCGAGAACTAAAAATATATATATATATATATATATATATATATATATACATGTGATATGTCACCACAAAGACTTTTATTCTTTCTGATATAAAATTATAATTTTCTTTTTTTTTTTAAATAATTAAGCACAACAAAATTGCTTACTTAATAAATAAAAATTAATCTTCCTGGAGAACTTTTTAATTATCTCTTTTTGATAAATTCTAAATTAAGAGACGTCATTTTGTTTTTAAAAATAGAAAATTATATGTTTTCTCATATCTATTCACAGTGTTCGTTAAATAATTATTACGAAAGAGACAATGACTTTAATGATGAAATTAATTTATTCGTAACAGTTTACGCGAGCCATCTTGTATAATATATGCTATATAGAAAGAATATGTTAGGAAGATGCAGAGAAAGAAGGATAGACGATTAAGGGAATATCTCTTTCTCTGTCTATCCTTATCGATTCTTCTCCAATTCCAATAATTTTCTCTTGTCTTTTTTTTCTTTCTCTTTTTATTTCGTAGTTTGGAACTTTTGTTCGTCTATTTGGGGACGGTTAATGGTTCGTTGAAAAGGTTTAGATCGTTAATTCGATATTCTAACAATAAGTAAGACTTACTTAATCCCAATGATAACAATAAATGTAGACATATTAACACGTTTAATATTAAACGATACAAATTTACTTTACCATCCGAAACATTTTCTAATATAATAATTGTGTAGGACATAAAAAAAAAAAAAAAAATTACTCCATTGTAAAATCCACCCGGAACATTTTCTAATACAATATATTCCAATGTAGTAATCTTCGAGAATATAAAAAGAAAATTATATCATTGTCAAATCCACCGAGAACATTTTCTAATGTACCACGTATATAATATATTACAATGGGATAATTAAAAAAAAAAAAAAAAAAAAAAAAAAAAAGAAAAGA
The DNA here is from genome assembly GCF_014466175.1 of Vespula pensylvanica. NCBI lineage: Eukaryota > Metazoa > Arthropoda > Insecta > Hymenoptera > Vespidae > Vespula > Vespula pensylvanica. The sequence goes on from NC_057688.1 coordinate 4,895,985, forward strand.
AAGAAGAAAAAAAAAAGGAAATACAGAAAAATTATTGTAGAGTTTATTATGAAGTTTATTATACAATCCAATCGGTACATACGATAATACAATATTTTCTAATATAATAATTCAGAAACGATAAAAAGGATAATTTTCTTGTACAATCCATTCGCAAACATATTTACTAATAATTCGTCGTTAATCTTTTTTTTTTCTTTTTTCTTTTTGTTGCAGGTAAGCGTTCATGAGTACTATGATGTCAAACGAATGGTCATCGAGAATATGAGAGAAGCTTTGCGGGTGGTCAAAGGTACAAACGATTTATGGAATTTGACGCGGCAGGTGGTTCAACACCTTTAGAACCATCTCGTTGGCCTTTCCGTTTACGCGTTTAAAGCGAAATCCAGTATATACGGATTGCTTATCGATGAGCTTATGCATTGCGTTTTACCGATTGCCTACCCAACCATACCGATAATGCATCACCATTAAGCTGTACTCGCATGAGTTATCGTACGTTTATCAAGATACACAAACAAACAAAAAATATCATTTCCATATTCTCGAGAAGAACATTGAATTGATCATTTATAAAAAGAGAAGACGTATATAAAAGAGACAGGTATTTTATCTTTATTTCTTTTTCCTCTCTTTCTTTTCTTCTATCAGTTTTTCTGTTTCTTTCTCTTTTCTTTTTATCATCGAACCTCTGATAAAATTTTTCCTTACGTATCAACTCAGACAACTTTTCACTTTATTATCCTACGTACGATAGGTCGTGTCAACGTTAATCTCGATAAGGACGTCCTAAAATCAAACTGTCTCATCTGTTTAGAACATCAACCTTCTCAAACCTATAAAGCTACGAGTCACACTGTAAACGGTGGAGACAGAATGCAAACAGGAAGTCGATGCTAACATCAAGTGCTTCTTTATTAGACGAAGAGAGAGAGAGAGAGAGAGAGAGAGAGAGAGAGAGAGAGAGAGAGAGAGAGAGAGAGAGAGAGAGAGACAGATATATAAACAGACAGAAAGAGAGAGAGAGAGAGAGAGAGAGATAGATAGAGGGAGAGAGCACGGTTGCTTTGACATGCCAACGTCTCTATCAACGCCAAAGAACTCTAGTAATGTAGTATCTACATATCTGTATACGTATCTATACATGTCATCGTTGACGACGCGATAACGAAGCTTTGACAAATTTTCACGAGTCAGTGAAAAGGGGGCCTTTCCTTTGATAAATTTTCCCCCGAGTGAATACGACGTACGTACATAGTACTGTCTCTATCTTCGTTTAATTGCTCGTATTCGATATATATATATATATATATATATATATATAAAATTAATCGATGAGAATCATATATTTATTTATTTATTTATTTATTATATGTATTATATATATTTATTTATTATATATATTATATATATGTGTGTGTGTATGAGAATATATCTCGCACTTCGGGGTTTGTGTTGTGGGTTAAAATATTCGAAGATCGTCCGACCCCAGAAACTCGTTAATTAACGCGTCTTTGCGGGCTAATTGGTGTGACGCGAACGTCTCATACTTTCTCTCTCTCTCTCTCTCTCTCTCTCTCTCTCTCTCTTTCTCTCTTTCTCTTTCTCTCTTTCTCTTTTATACATTGATGACGATTACGCGTTATCACGCGAGAAGAGGATGGCAAAGCTATTTTTTTGCTTTTTATTTGAGAACACGCCTTTAGAGAGATATCCCGGCGTTGCATTTTTTAACGCGTTAATTAAAGCTTCCGGATGAAAATATCACGCAGCACGGGCGAGATCGTTCGAGGGAAATTTTTATCTCTCCTTCTTCTTCTTTCTTTTCTTCTTCTCCTTCTACTTCGTTTTCTTTTTTCTTTCTTTCTTTCTTTCTTTCTTTCTTTCTTTCTTTCTTTCTTTCTTTCTTCCTCACTTTCTTTCTGTCTTTCTTTCTTTCTTCCTCTCGTGCCTCATTACGCATTCAACAAGGAGAGAGATATCGGTGAAACCTTTTTTCTGATACGAGTCTCGAACTTGAAAATAATTTACGTTGATTAGATCGTAGCTTGATATGTATTTAGATAACGCGTTACATGCCGCTTTTTTAATTAAACGCTGATCTTGTCTTAGACGAGTTTTACATATTCCTGAAAATTCCACGAGTTTAAAGCCGACAATAACGAGTTTATTAAAACGTTCAGATTAAGTCACATGACGCGACCAAAAGTTATTTTTCGAGACTTCCTCCGGATAATATTTTCTTTCGGATTAACTAAAACTGCAAGTCTAACTTGCAAATCCTTTAAAAAAAAATTATCTCGAAAGATCCCGTAAGAATTTGTAAAAAAAAAAAAAAAATAAATAAATAAATAAATAAAACAAAAAGGATCGTCGAAAAACATTTATACCAATCGTTCGTCCTCGAGTACAAGAAAATATAAATAAATCAACTTCTTTCGTAGCTTCGTGTCGTAAGTGATACAATTTTTTTCAATTTATTTTTTATCCGTTTAATTCTCCCTTTTCCCGTTTTTTACTTAACAACGATCAATCAGATTTAACGACGTTTAATTAATTATTTAAAGGTTGATCGTTAACGCCCGATACTTTTCACTAGCTTTCACGCGTTCTTCCTTCATTCCTTCGAGTTCCTTCACAGCAATGTATATTTAGTTTCTCGACTAACGCCATTAATTATATCCCGGATTAGGTGGCTCAAATTAATCCGAATATTAATCAAGTACCCCTTCTCTAGTTGCTACAACACCCTCTTCTTCTACACAGCAATCTCTCTCTCTCTCTCTCTCTCTCTCTCTCTCTCTCTCTCTCTGTCTCTCTCTCTCTGTCTCTTTCTTTCTTACTCTCTTACTTGCGTCGATGATAAATCGTGGATTTGTCGTCGTGCTTTCAGCTTGCTTAACACGCCGGAAATAGCCGACGGATTGCACTCGTTAGTTTCAAGAAGGGTGGAAGGGAGGAAGGGACAATAGCTTGACTCGACTCGATCCTAAGAGCCGAGCGTCTTCGAGCATACCAAAGGCATCTCTCGTTGAGTGTGTCGTCTTTCGATGTCCCCGTTTCTTAATCTTATTTCTAGTTTTCTGACTTCGAAAAGACGACTATAGATATAATACTGGACTCTTAAGTCCTTTAGAAATTAATACTAAAGTACATATTTCAATGGATGCGATTAAGTATCGCCAATCAGTTTTAAAAGCTTAACGTAAGGGAATGGGATTTAAAAAAAGGAAAAAAAAAATAGGGATATCTCTTTATTTTTCTTCCTTGTTTGTTCTTCTTTTCTCTTTATTTTTTTTGAATACGTAAAACACGCTAATCGTTGAAATTATTTAATCGAGAATTTATAGCCGATAAAGAGATTTGTAGGATAATTTTTGTATAGTGATATGTTTTGGATATTTTTGTAGGACGCAATTGAAACAAATTCAACAAATTTTCAATATATCTTGGAATAATAGATTTAGTCTGATATAATATTACTGTTTATATTCGTAAAATAAATAACAAAATTAACGCTATATTTGAAGACTGAAATCTCTTTTACCATTTTCCATTTCTTTTTTTCTTACATTTAAAATGCAAAGTAGATGTAGCATGTATATTCGACAAATTTGTTAAACACGAATCTTCTCTTAATTTTTTGCATTTAAAATACAAATTATAGAAAGTAACGAATAAAAAAATTCATCGAGAGATTCTAACTGATAGAAGAGAGAAAAGAATATTTATGAAAAAATAAAGAAGGTTTAACAAAAAAAAAAAAAAAAAAAATAGATTCGTGAATGATCCCTGTTCGAAGGATACAAAAGTAAACGAACGAACTCAGAAACGAATACAAACAAACAAACAAACAAACAAAAATAAGAAAAAAATGGAATCTCTCGTTTGTATTCTTGTATTTGTATTTTTCTTTATATTCCCTTACACCTACGCCAGAATCCTTAGGCACTAGGGACAAGCTCGTAAATCTGTTTGGCACGTTGCGAAATCCTTTTCCATATTTATTCCACGCATCTGGACATAAATATCGAACCCGTTGACCGTTCTGTCCTGACATAGTACGATATTGCTTTTGGAACGAAGTCAAGAGTTACGCAGGATTTCAGGAATTCTTACATTACAAAGAAACGATCATATAATCATCCTAATTTCGTTTCGATCGAACATTACGATAACGTTACAATTTCAGATTAACTTTGGAATAACTTTCTTTCCTTCGTTTTCTTTTCTTTTCTTTTCTTTTTTTAAATTCAAAAGAAATTTCTCTGGAAAATTATATTTATCCCGTTTCTTAGATATGCAAAACGAGGAAGTATATCCTGACCGTGTTGTTATAGTCCTTTAGCGATGATCGCGATTATGGTTTGTATTAACGCAACTGATCCGGGACACAAGGAAAATGCATCTTTTAATTAATCCAGCTTGCGAACAATAGCGAAGTGAAACGAAATATCGTTGGCGTGGGCTCGAGGTGTGGGTTGTGTTTATAAAAGAGAAAGAGAAAGAGGAGAGAAGAGAAGAGAAGTGAAGAGAAGAGAGGAGAGGAGAGGAGAGGAGAAGAGAAGAGAAAGAAAGAGAGAGGCAGAAAATCACGAGGATTCCTCGCGTTCGCATAATGGTCCGAGAGTGAGATCTTACTCGTTGCCTTAGCCGAGGGATAACGGGAATCCACGATAGGATACGGTTCAATTATCCTCGTTCCTTTCATCCTGGTCCAGAGAGACGAAATAACAATGCAGAGTAAGATAAACACACGATAAGCGCGGTTCCATTGAAACGAAATGAAAGTGTACCGACATCTCTCTCTCTCTCTCTCTCTTTCTCTCTTTCTGCCTGTCTATCTCTTTCTTTCTTTCTTTCTCTCTCTCTCTTTCTCTCGGCATACTTACACGTACAAAGCTTTTCCTCTGGACCACAGCATCTCGTTCGTTTTCTTTCTTTCTTTCTTTCTTTCTTTCTTTCTTACCTTCCTTCTTTCTTTCTTTCTTTTCTTTCTTTTTATATTTATCATTCGCTCTCTTTCTCTTTCTCTTTATTTCTTATTTTCTTTCTCTCTCTTTTTCTCATAGCCACCGTGATGTCCTCATAGCACACAGTCTCTCCTTTGTCCAACGAATATTACACTCGAGCTTTTCTCTCTCTCTCTCTCTCTCTCTCTCTCTCTCTCTCTCTCTCTCTCTCTCTCTTTTCCTCTGTCTTTCTCTCTATACGTTCACGAGGAACGACTTTTCGAACTTTTGACTTTCCGAAAGCAACTCTGCTAAGATATGTACGTATATACGTACTTCCTGTGAAATAATTCGTGAAAGGTCAATCTTTCGCTCGAACTTTAGCTCGATAATATCTTTCTGCTTCGTTTTTTAGTTTCATCTATTTTCTAATCTTCTCTTTTCTCATTTATTAGTTCCCCAAGCAGATCATTGTTACATTATATCTCTCTCAATTGTTTTTGACGATCTTTAAAAGCTTCGAAGTTTATTGATTTTGTATCGTTTATTCGAACTATACCTCTAATCGAAGTTAGAATCGTAGTTATCGAAATTATCCTACAGCGATAACTTCTTTCCTTCCTTCCTTCCTTCCTTCCTTCCTTCCTTCCTTTTTCTTTGACTTTTAACATTTTTTTCTCTACTTTTTCTTCCCTTCTCTTTAATTTCTCTTTTTTTCTCCCCAAAGCTCTCAGCAATTTTCTTCGTTCCTTTGAGATCCCATTTAATATCAATGAAAACTGGTCAGCATCTCAAATCGGCTTGGATAGTCCGATGCTTTCCATTAGTTTCCTTTTGCTTTTGGAAAGGAGCCAGAGTCTGGAAACTCCATAGGTGGAACGGGGGGTGGATGAGGAAGGGGATGGTAGGGTGTAGGTTGACGTCAGAAGAGTATAGATAGATAGATAGATAGATAGATAGATATACCTATCTTTTAGCTGGACGAGATGTTTAAATACTCGTTACTCTTTCTGCAAGCCAACTTTCAACCTACCTTGGCATCACCGAGGCCAATTGGTTAATGGATTTGTTCTGTATCCCGGAAGAGGAAGAGGAAAAGGAAGAGGTACTCTTGTTTGTTTCTTTGCTCGAACAAATTACACCGATGAAATGTTTCCTATTGTCCTTTGCCACGCGAGTAAACGTAACTCAATGCAGAAACCTTAGAGAAAAGCAGATAGGAGAAGAGTATACAGGAAGATGGGGATGCTAGAGGGATATCGAAGTTGTCGTAAAGAGGAAAACGCGTTTGTTTTAGCAACGTCGTATTCTATTCTTTATAAAACTTCGCTTCGTTAACAGCTAATCTCATTGAAATTAATGATCCTCTTTTATCGTTACTAACGAGTAATTTTCCATTTCGTAGGACCCTATTCAATGACCACAAACTCCTCGTTGTTAGTACCCAAAAGTATCCTCCTCTCTTTTGAGAGCGAGAACAAAACCTAAATCTCTTGAGGGCATTTCTTAACAGAAAGAGGGAGAACGAGGAGAGAGAGAGAAAGAGAGAGAGAGAGAGAGAGGGGAGGGGTTCGAAAGAAGGTAGCTTTCGCGTTATTTCCCGTAAAGTTACTCTCGAGGCTCTCTCAACCGGTAAGTTATTTCCTTTCCTTCTCGCACAAAGCTCCGTTCTTCTCGAACGAATATGCCTCTCTTTCTTTTTATTAAAACTTCCTTTGCGTCGAATTGGGAATATTACTTTCTGCGGGTATTTTACTATATAGAATGCAATGTGATATTATACGAATTGTCTGGTTTAAAACAGAAGAAGAAAAAAAGGGAAGAAAGGAAGAAGTAAAAAAAGGGAAAAAAGAAAAAGATGAAGTAAAAAAAAGAAGAAAAAACATTTTTATATATATATATATAGTCAAAATGAGCAACGTGAGTAGGTATGTTCGGGTTTTGGATGTATGAATATTTTATGAATAGAGATACAAGTAAGGTTACTTGAGTTATTAGGATTAAAATGATATTAAATATTAATAGGATATTTTTTCTTTCTTTTTATATATTTGTGTGTGTATATATATATGTATGTATGATATATTGTATAAATCATGATTTTGAATAACTTTTTCCCATACATAGAACAGCCTTTTGGCCCTTAGTTTTCTGTGAATATTCATGAAAATATTTTTTGACATTTTTTACTTTGACGTGCGTTGGATGCCGCTTAGAGGTTTGAGGTTTGAGACATGATTATATTATACGCTCGTGATGGGATGTGTACACACACACACACGTCTCACGTTTCTATCCGTAGATATAGAATGACGAAATGGGAATACAACTTGGCTATCTTCGATTGGTCAAAAATAAAAGAAATACACTTATCGTCATTAACAAAATTAATTTGAGTTTGGTATTTAATCAAGTCTTATAATCACTGCAGTTAAGTTGCTAGCCAGACGCTGCTCTGTCGCAATCTAAATCAATTACGAAATCAAACTTAAACTTAACGCGAACTAATTGAAATGAAATCATAACTCATTTAATTGCGACTTTTAGATGCTAGATTTGTTTTATGATTTGGATTATGCGATCAACGTACGTCGAGGTAAATATTTTGAATCAATAAACATGTTTTCATCTCTTCAAAATATCTTGAAAGTTAAGGGTAACAAGGAGTTACTAATTAAAATGTTGATTTCTATGACACGAAACGAAATTGATCGGAATTGTACGAATCGTATTCTGTATAAGTACTTCTATATTATTAGTAAACGTACGTCTATAGAATTAATAAAAAAAATTGTTAAGAAGAATTGTTAAAAAAAATGATCTTTATTCTGAGAATTATATATATATATATATATATAATAATAATAATAATAATAAAAAGAAGAAGAAACAAAGAAAGAAAGAAAGAAAAAATTCACGTTCGTATGTCAATCTAGGCCACACCTTTGAGGGAGGGGTAGTAGTTAAAACATGAACTCGTTGGATACACGCCTTCGCTTCAATCAGCTTTACAGCTTAATGGAAACATTAACCAGGTTGTCCATCGACGCGCCCAACTTCAATAGTTATCATTCGTTTGCCTGTTCGGAATTATCTTTCAAAGCTCAATCGCAAAATCTTTATCACTAGTCGAGAAGTCCGAAACTTTGATTAATCTTTTGATGTCCCACGTAGGGCCAATCTCATTTATTATTACTAGTTCAATTTGCAGAGACTGTTGTTTTTCATTATCTTATCTCATTTGGCATCATAAGGTCAAAGTTTTTTATATCAAACGAGTCACATTTTTCGCCTACCGTGTTATCGTGTTCTCGAAGTAATTATTTAAAGATATCTCTCCGGAAGAAAAAAGAAGAAATATAAGAGGATCAAAGAATCTCGCGTAAGAAAAATCATTTTGGATGACAATTAAAAAATCATGAGTTCATCATCGAGATCAAAACAATTTTCCGTCGTCCTTCTGTTATAACCGAGTCACTTTCGTTTATTATTACTATCTAGATTTTGCAGAGATGGCTCTCTATTTTTCTTCTTTGTTTGTTTTTTTTTTTTTTTTTGTAATCTTTTTATCTCGTTTAATCGTAAAAATCAGGGTCGAAGTTTTGGTATCAGACGAGTCTCGTTCTTCGCCTGTCACGTCACAACGTTGTAATATCATCCATCTGAGTTGAGAAAAAAAGAAGGAAGAAATAAATGAATAAACAAAAGAAGCAAAAAATACGAGTCAATCGAAGAATTTTACGAAAAAAGAAAGAAAGAAAAGTAGAAATCATGGGCGGATGAAAGAAAAATTATGGCGGACGAAAAATCATGGCGGATGAAAAATCATGGTGGATCTAACACGGTGAGTGCACCACCCTGCTATTCTCAATGAAGTACCAACGTATTTCCATCGGCAGATATTCATCTACATAAATGGTCCCGAAGTACTCTCGAAGACGTATGACGAATATCGAGAGTTGAACGAGAGAAGAGAAGAGTAGAGTAGAGTAGAGTAGAGTAGAGTAGAGTAGAGTAGAGTAGAGTAGAGAAGAGAAGAGAAGAGAAGAGAAGAGAAGAGAAGAGAAGAGAAGAGAAGAGAAGAGAAGTGAAGAGTCGGAAGGGTGTTGGAAGGTTGGAGAATTCTCAGGACGACCCGACGATGCATCATTCCCTATAATGGTTTAAAAGCTTTCGAGGTGGAAGCTTTAGTTCAGGGATAAGTGCCGTATTGGCATTTGACTGCCGGCTAGGGGCACGTCTGGGAAATGTACAGCGGTGTTCGCGAGGAATGGGAAATGGGTTGGCCGGATGCTGATGGTACGAGCAGCCTCCGAAATGGAGGGTTGTCTGAACCCATCGACGCTAGGAGACCTTCGAATGTCTTCGTCGATCGAGCCTAGACATTCGATTCCATTGGAGCGAGCTCTTTCCACTATCTATTCGCGTATTGGGATATATTCCGTTTAAACGCATCCACCTTGAAACAAATCGATTCCATTTTCCCATATAATAATATAATAAGCGATATTATTCGAGGTATATGCCGTGTAATTGATTTTCAAACGTTTTTGAAGAACGAGAAGACTCGTGTGTAAATATGTGTGTGTGTGTGTGTGTGTGTGTGTGTGTGTGTGTATGGTTGAAGAGAGAAAAAAGAAAAAGGAAGAAACAAAGTAAAGGATGAAAGAAAAAAAGGGCAAGGTTGATCTAAAAAAGAAATTTTTCGGTCGAATATCTTGCATTTTTAGATCAGTTGTTTGTTACGTCGTTGATACGATCTTGACGATTAAGTAAATGCGTAAAAGATAAAAAGTAAAAAAGAAGAAGTAAGAGGGAGAAAGAAAAGATAGACGTGACACGTCATTGTCAATTTGCCTCGCTATTTTCTTTCTCTTTTTTCTCTCTTTTCTTTTCTTTCTTTCTTTCTTTCGTTCTTTCCTTTTTCTTTTTTCTTTTTCGAAAACGAGGATAAACTTTTAACGACAAGAATCGTTCCTTTCAGGAGTTGTCCAATAAGCGTAAAATCGTGCTGGAAAGCGTGCGCAAGGTAGAACCGCGTGCTATTCGGCAGCTCGTTGAACCGACCGATTAAAGAATAACGATGTGCAACGTTTCCCTCCTTTTTCTCGTCAAAAAGAGAGATAGGAAAAAGAGAAATAGATAGATAGGTAGATAGATAGAAAGAGAGAAAGAGAGACTGCAAACGGGTCGACGAGTATCTCTCTTGAAAACGCAACGACCCACTCGAAACGATGCATCTCTCTCTCTCTCTCTCTCTCTCTCTCTCTCTCTCTCTCTCTCTCTCTCTTTCTCTCTCTTTCTCTCTGTCCCGTTTTTTATCTCTTCATCTATCTCATTCTCTCTCGTAGACTTGTTCACAAACAAAGTGCGGAAGAACATAAAATGCACGCTCGTTTCGTTCGTCTAGCATCTCTCTTTCATGGGGCATACCAACCCTCGTCCACCCTCAACCCCCGTCCGTCCATCTGTCCGTCTATCCGCTCGTTAGTTTCAGCTAATTTGAATCGGACTCTGAACTGCCGTCGTACCGTCTCTGCCGGCTCGTACGTCCTCCCGAATATCGCGTTATCCTCGTCCGTTCATTTCCAAAGTGGTTTGGTCTATGTGCTCCGATAGAAATTTTTATCTGGACTCGCGCTTTTCGTCGTAATAACTATGAAAAAAAATAAGAAGAAAAATGAAAGAGGGGAAAGAAATTAAAAAAAAAAAAAAGAAAAAGGGAAATGAAAGTATCAAAGGAAAAAGGAGGGTCGATGAGATCGTTTAACCCTTTACAAACCGAACGTTTACTCAAGTGGCATGGCTTTTGGGAAGAAATTTTTCCCGATTCGTTTTATTTTTATTTTTATTTATTTGTTTGTTTGTTTATTTATTTATTTATTTATTTATTTATTTATTTATTTATTTATTTATTTATTTTTTCTTGAAGAAGGAAATGTTTACTTTCCGAACATAATCACGTATAAATGAATTTTATTATTAGATTTATATGAAATGATTTTATATCGAAATAAGATTCATTTTAATATACGATTTCGTGTTTTTGATAAAGGGACAAACTCTTAGGAAAAGTTTATTACCAAAATAGGGAAGGGTAAAGATATTTTTTTCCATGTTTGGAGTTGAACATGTGCCCAGGGCTGATTTAAAATGCCTTTGGTGCACTACGTTTCTTCGTTCCTTTCGTTCGTTCATGAAAGAGAGAGATAGATAGATATATAGATATATAGCTATACAGAGATATAGATAGAGAAGAAGAAGAAGAAGAAGAAGAAGAAGAAGAGGAGGTAGAAGAAAGTAATAAAGGACGGTGCTTCTCGCTTCGAAGTATCGCAAAATTGGCCGGGCCTCGCGTCGGAACGTGCCCTCCCTTCTTTAATCTACGTTTCAAAGCAGCACGCTGCGAGAGAGTTTAGAGCGCCTCGGGGACTTCCCCGGGCACTTTGGGTCCTTGCGATTCGTTCGGTAGGATAAAAGAAAGAGAAAGAGGTAGAAGAAAGAAAGAGAGAGAGAGAGAGAGAGAGAGAGAGAGAGAGACATGGTGGAAAAGAGCTGGAGGAAGAAGAGAAAGCGAAAAAAAAAAAGGAAATAAAAATAAAGAGAAGTAAGAAAAAAGAAAGTAGAAACAACGAAATACGAAAAGAAAAAAAAAACAGAAAATGAAAAAAGAAAAACAGGGAGGGAAGGAGAGGGGTTAAAGGGCAAGGACGAAGGAAAAAGATGAAAGAAAGGTGAGGGAAGGGCGATCGAAGGACGAGACAACGGATGATGCTCGAAGAAAACGTATAATGGTATCCCTTTAATTTCGTACCTTTCTTCCTAACCTGTCGAGTCAAAACAATCCGGGAATTGCTTTCGGTTATGTTGGAGTATTTCTCAGGGGAGAAAGGCAGAGAAAAAGAGAGAGAGAGAAAGAAAAAATGGTAGAAGAAAATGGTAGGAGAAAGTGTTGACCGGGCGGGCCCGTTTTCACATACAAGTATGAGAGAATACGATGCTGGAAAATCCATTCGACTAGTCGAGCTAACCTTCGATTTCTTCGTATTTCATCTCTCTCTCTCTCTCCCTATCTCTCTGTCACTCTTTCTCTCTCTCTCTCTCTATTTCTTTTTCTTTTTTCTCTTTTTTTTTTATCTTTCTCTATCCGTCTCTCTCCCTCTGTCTCTCTTTTTCTATCGTTCTCCAAAGAGATATATCCAACGATTCGATGAAGTTAGCCCACCTATCTTTCCAACAAAATACATTTTATTTCAAATCGAATCGATCTTTCCTTCAAAACTATCATCAACAATTTCGTTACGTCCCTTTTTCTTCGGTTGAAATTCTTCTTCTTTGGCGTTAAGTAGTTTTGTTCTTTTTTTTTTTCTGGTTTCGTAAATAAAGGCAAAGGTTATCCGTATGGATCGTTTTTTCTACAGAGAGAGAGAGAAAGAGAGAGAAAGAAAGAGAAAAAAGAAAGAAAGAGAGGGAAAAAACAGTAGTTGGGAATTGGTCAGATATATTTCGAAAGACATTCGAGAGTTCTTGGCTCCCAGAGAGTCAGACAATTGCTTTAAGTGCTTGGCTCGTTCGAGAGCACCTTCCTTACAAATCGTTTTGTTCTCTCTCTCTCTCTCTCTCTCTCTCTCTCTCTCTATATATATATATATATATATATATATATATATATACACACACCTACACGTATATATACATAAATATATATATACAGTTCATAAGGTTCTACTGCTGTACACGACAAACTGTTGCGTGACCCGAAATCATGCTTCGTAGATTTTGTCGCGGACCTTTCTCTCTTGATCGAATTCGAGAAGTATAGCCCGTTCGATTATTCCGGATGGATACGTTGCTCATACGTGTATCGCATTTTTAACGTAGTTCGTAGTCGAAGAAAATGGTTGAGGAAGAAATGGATGGATACGAGGTAGGACATTTAATCTGTAGTAGTAGTAGTAGTAGTAGTAGTAGTAGTAGTGGTGGTGGTGGTGGTGTAGTAGGGATATACCAATAAAACGAATTCGTGAGTTTCGTTTTATTATTCGTTACGAGTCGATCTGCTTCATGAAGAAATAAGAATAAAAAAGAATAACAGTGACATTGTACGATTTAAAAAAAAGAACAAAAGAAATATTTGGAAAAGCAGAGGACAAAAAGAAAGATCTAAATTTTCGAAATTTTAAATATCCGAAAACGTTCGATTAGCTAATATTAACTTAGGAGAAGATACGAGAAGGAAGAAGATATAGAAGAAGAAGAAGAAGAAGAAGAAGAAGAAGAAGAGAAGAGGAGAAGAAGAAGAAGAAGAAAGTTCCGTTAAATCCTTCTCATAGATATTTCACGCTTCGAGATTGATGGTTACTCGCGTTTCCGGCTAATGCCACCTCTCTCGATCTGTCCTACGCGAAGATAGGGGCTTTTGGTCCTTCCGATGTCTCGAAGAAGATGGATATTCGTAATTTCCTTCAGGTAGAGGACAGTCAGCCGTCCAAGAAGGATCACAGCCTTCGTAGTTTTACGTAACAGCCTGTAAGCTCAGCTTAGAAAGTGAATTTTTACGATGAAAAGTCGAAGAGATCGATGATAAGAAAATCGTTAAGTTAGTAGTAAACGTCGAAAGATTGAACGATTAAATTACACGATCGTTATCGTTGTTATTTTTATTGTTGTTGTTGTTGTTGTTATTGTTGTTGTTGTTGTTGTTGTTGTTATTCGTGAATCCTTATCGCGATATCATTTATAAAAGATGAACGTGTTCATAATTATCTTTATCTTCTTAAAAAAAGAAAGAGAAAAAAGGAATGATAAAAAGAAGATGGAAAGAGATAGAAATAGACATGGTGGATATTTCGCTGTATGTGTCCTTCGTCGTTCTGTCCGTTGATAAATTAAGTGCCTCGGACGTGAACGATAAATTCGCTAAGGTCGAGCAGCGCGAGCTATGATTTATATAGCTGGACTAGTCCAGGAAGGGCGTGATCTATGAACTCAAGAGGGTCGACCTAAGGTAAGACAATGCCAAGCGCGAAGCCACTCACGGGGGTTGAAACGCACGTGCGTTTGCATGACTACTTAAATGCATCGGGTAAGATCAAGATTGATTGTGCGGGCTCGGTGATTTAAGCGTTACAAGCGAATTCCACGATCCTCGTTCCTGAACTTTTACCTCGGATTCTCAGATAACTTTCTTTTCTTGGATAGGTTTTATCGCGTCACGTTTCTCTCGATGCTCTTGACACAAGACGACGACGACGACGACGACGACGACGACGACTGAGTACACTCATCTTGATAGGGTTAACCTACGTTCTGAAATATTTTTTAATCGTTTGAAAAGGAAAAAAAATTTTTTAAGAATTTAAAGGATAATTTTTTTATAACGATATAATGTTATATCGCGTAATGTAAATCGCGTGTAACTTGCAAACGTCGAATTATATAATGTATATTCGTAACTTGATCGATAAGTGATTAATGATTAATCATTGGGCGTTGAAAAGTTTCGTTTTTCTTTTTGTTTTTGTATCGTTTTAAAGTTTATAGAATTGTTCTTTATTAATTATGATTTTTTTTTCTTTTATATTTTTATATTTTATACTTTTTAAATTCTAAAGAAATTTTTTATTATTGTGTAGATCAAAGAAACAGGGATAATTTCTTTTTTCTTTCTTTCTTTCTTTCTTTCTTTCTTTTTTTTTTCTTTTACAAGTTAAAACTCATAATTCAGAACCATGCCACTTGCAATGTTAACAATGAGTTTTTGTTGAAAGTGCATCAGTTAATGAACGAAAGATTGTACGAAGATTTCTTTCTGAAATTTAGAAAAATGATTGCGACAGACTTTTCGCGTTCCAAACATCAACATTTTTTCGAGAGAATTGTCTTTTATTTATTTACTGTTGTTTTTTCTTTTATTAGAGTGAAACGTTGATAAAAGATAATGTAATGGAATGATGCCTATTCATACGAATGTTCGTCATTGCTCATCAATTGATACGACGTTCCTCGAACGAAATATTTCTTCGTCGTTAAAAAGACTACTTCTATTTTATCAATTAAAAAAAAAAAAAAAAAAAATAGATAAAGAAAAACAATTTCGATATTTCATACCATATACATAAGGGATAGAATTACGGGACACGTGTTTCTTCTTCCTCTTCATCTTATTTTTCCCGGTTGATCTAAAAACGATTTGTAATTGTAAAAATATTTATCAAGACGAATCAATTTTATATAATTTTTTTATTAAAGAATAACCAAGATTATCAATGGTATTCGTTGTCCTATGAAAGCATCCTCTTAACGGATACGATACAACTATGGTCAACGAACGGACTGGTCAGAAGCACCAGTACAGAAACCCAGCCTCTATGAATATGCCGTGACTGATAAGCCATGGGTGCGACCACGTCTGATTTATCGCCACTTCAGAGTTTATGGATCTTGCGGCCATGACGGGACTTCTCTTGCTTTTCTTACTTACAATACCTTCTCGACGATCACTTTCTTGCTCGTTCGACCGTCACGTTTGCTCGTTAGTTCGTCCATCGACGATCTCTTACGACGATTTCATTGCTTTTTTCAAATTATCCAAGCCATTATATACGGGGTGTTTACCCTTTCGTTTCTATCTGTTTTCTTATTTATTTATTTTTTGTTTTCTTTTTTTTTTTTTTGTTAGTCGCATAATATCTATAATATATGGTAGCAACATAATTTTGCGAGTAAAAAATAAATTATATCGTATAACGCGAAGGCTAAGAAGAAATGTTTCGTTAAATATTATTAATAACGAAATTGCAAAGAACTGGATTGTAATTGGATTGGGTGGTGTTATTAATCTGGTTTATATTAACATCATTAATCATTAGTATATATTTGTGTGTGTCTGTGTTTGTTGTAAGATTTCACATTAATGTATTGCGAGATTTTTTTTAGAAGGAAAGTTAATAGCAATTAACGTAAAGAATTTGTTTTACGTTCAGATGAATGAAATAGCAAATTACAAAAAAAAAAAAAAAAATAAGATTTGAAATTCAATTAATTCAATTTTTAATACTCGTGTTAATTCAATATTTAAATATATTTTAAAATAGGTAAATGTCATCAATTCGTTCGTGTATTATAATATTATAACAAAGTTGGATATTTATATTTATATTTGATTTATATTATCATATTATTTGTATTATTACATTATTTGTATCATTATGTTATTTATATTGCATTTATATTTATATTATATTCATAATGTTCTTGTATTATAAATACATCGACTCGGTCCTTTGTTATTTCGTATTTTTGTTACAACTTTTTACAGAAAACATTTTTGATGCTATGTTTATTATATGACAATTATCTCTTATTTTTTTACTCGTAGAATATATTTGCATCGTTATGTGAAAAACTGATGATACCCCGTATACACAGGGTAAGTTTGTAACTACTATCTCAGATATCTCCGTTATTTTCGGTTTCATAAAAATAAATGTTTAGTACAAAGTTACGCTCTTTCAAAGGATACATCTGACGATGGCATGAATTTTTTCTCATATATTATTTTTTCTCACACATATGCACTTGCACTTGCGAAAAAAGGAATATACGATACGCGAATAATGTAATTTCTTTTCTTACAATTTCTCTTTTTTTTTTTTTTTTTTTTGTAACGTCAATCAAGAAAAAAATATAAAAATTTATTTCTTAAAATGTATTGAATTTTTTTCAATTGAATTTTTTCCATAAAATCGAAAATAACAGAGACAATTAGTTATGCGATACTAATTGCCGTATATATATATTGTACATTCTATTAATTTTTTGATATGGATAAGGATAAGAAGAAAATATTAGACTCAACGCTACGCCACAAATTCATATCCCTACGTTTCGTCAATGCCAATAAGTTCCTTATATACGAACGTTAGTGTAGTTTGCACCGAAACATTGAATCGGAATAGAATCTATGTCGTTTATCTTCCTTTCTTGTATCACCAAGTTGACTGTGATATATGCCGATTTGCAAACCCAAAATATACGTTCAGTTACTCCGAGAAAAATAAGGATACTCTCAACAAGACGAAGAAAGATTCCCTTTGGAAAACGAACGGAAATACTGATACTGATATAACTATAAGATTCTTTAGAAATTTCATAACTCTATAGAGTTTATATAGAATTCTGAGATTCTTGAAAATCCAAGACGTTAAGAATCGTTCCTTGTCGTCTTTATATCAACTAAAAGTCCTTCTTTAACTTACTTTCGTAAAAATGTCATCTCGAGATTGGTAATGGAGAATAGAGGAGAGTAATGGTGGGGGAAAAGGTAATAAGAGTAGAGGGGGTAGAAGAAGAAAATATAACAATAAGACTATCGAATCAGAAGGTATTACATAAAATAATGATTTGTTTTTCTACGGATGATACTGGTATAGTTTGGTACACATACACACACACACCCACACACACATGTGTGTATGTACATATATACGTACATATACAAACATAGAAAGGTACACACGCTGTTCCAAGAAATGTAGATATAAAACCCCGATGTTGACATTGAAATATGTACACGGTCTGTTGAGAAGGTGACTTCGAAATACGTTTGGATCAGTCCAGCAGTGTTATTATTTTTAACGACATCAACGACCTATCCGGAACGCGAGAGAGTGCCAATTAGTTAATGGAGAAAGGACAGACGGGATAAGCTCGTTCTGGGATCGTAATATCAGCACGTCGAGAAAGAACATCAGGCTGTCGTGTTGGTCCATTAAGCATATTGCACTTCTGTACTTTGGAATTCCAGAAAGTGGGCACGCGAAAAAGGACATTTTGAAAGGGAGATAGAGAAAGGGAGATGTTACGAGTAAAACAGAGAAGAAACAGGACGTCGAACTACTCACGAGTACTCAACTCACGAATTAAAATCCTCTTGACCTGGGAGTCATCGCGATTATAACGAAACGAGCGGTCCATTCATGTCAAACGTAAGTAAGTACTTCCTATGTGTATGTGTGTGTAAATATATCTATGTATGCATGTATGTATGTATATATGTATGGATGTATGTATTCATAAAAAGTCAGATAACGCAATATCGCTTTTGATATCTCGTTACATTGTTACGTGAACAGAAACGAAAGATAAAATTATACGTTGTCTCGATAAACCACAGGGGTGGGGGGTAGGATTGTAGTGGACACGTCATCGTATTCCTAATTTTTCTATATTTTTCTCGTCGGTTTCGATCGATCGATAAAAATCCTCACGATTTTGATCGGTTGCAAACAATCGTTTTAATCGTACTGCGTCGAGTTTTGATTCAAAAAAAAAAAAAAAAGAAAAAAAAAGGAAAAAAAAAGGAGAAAAAAATTGTCGGATATTCTTTTTTGTTAATCCATTCCCCCCCCCCCCTCCCCTCTTCAAAAAAAAGAGAAAAGAAAAAAAAGAAAAAGCTTTTTCTTTCCCGATTTGACAAGAAATCCTTTCGAGAAATATTCGAATAGTTTCGAAATATTGATAGGCAGTTTCAATGGCGACTTTTTTAACCTTTCATCGATTGAATTATTTCAATGGGAGTGGGAGAAAGGGGTTACTTGTCACTCGCTCCGTTTACGAAGATTGTCGATTCGAACAAGGACTTTAATTAAAATCTCGAGTATTTCTTTGGCAAGGCTTCATTCAAAAGAAACTTGTCGTTAGTCGTGCCCATTCGGAAAGGTCGAAAGAAAGGTACGACGAAACTCGCTACTACTATCGAAAAGTTTGTTTTCGTTAGACGAAAGAAGAACGAACGAATATTCAGCGTTTAACTCTCTTTCTCTTTCTCTTTCGAAAAAGAAGACGAAGACGAAGAAGTAGACGAAGAAGAGGACGAAAAGGAAAAGGAAAAGGAAAAGGAAGAGGAAGAGGAAAAGGAAGAGGAATGGTCGAACAAGTGCGAACTCTTTCCATGAAAAAACAGACGAGAAGGTTCTTACTACCGGTGACATTATCCGAAAGGATTCTTCAATTAAATACTATGAGAATGATAGACGAAGAGAAAGTATTAGCATTTATAGGGAGAACAAAGGTCGTTCGCTTTAAGAAGATTGAAAGCTTTTCCATCCCTTCTCAATCCTTTCGAATAGCCAGTCTCTGGTTGTACGTAAAATGTTTAAAGTAGTATATAAATGGGGAAGCTTGCGATTGTTAGGTAAAAAGTTTGTTAGAGGAAAAAAGATAAATAAATAATGAAAAGAGCAAACGAAAAAACTATCGGCGAGTTCGTTGAAGGAGAAAAATATAGAAACGGAGAACGTCACTTGTGTTTTTTTTTTTAGAATTCGTTAGATAAAGAGAGAGAGAGAGAGAGAGAGAGAGAGAAAGATATATATATATATATATAATTATTTTTTTTCTGCTCGAAAGAGTTAATTATAAAGTAAACTTAGAGTTACCAAAAGTACAACGTCTGATATCTAAGTTTATAATATCACGATTATCAACACGGATGGAATACTTTTTCATATCCGTCATTATTATTATTATTATTTTTTTTTTATTGTTCTTTTTTTTTACTCTTTGTTGGCGTTGTCTGCGCATACGATAGCGTCTATCCATCCGGAAACATTTGTTTTCTTTCATTTTTCTTGACCATTTTTTTTTCTTCCTCTTTCTTTTCCTCTTTTTTTATTGTTTCTTTATCTCTCATATCTTCGCAGTACTTCGTAATACTCGAAAGGTTTGTCTCATCATTTCCGCGCGAAAGATCGAATCCAGTGGTAATTAAACCGGTCTTCGAGGAGCACGCTCGAGTGCGCTTTTAATTTCAACGTGGCTCGATTATCTCGCTCGAATCGTTGAATACGTCTCTACGTTCACGGTTTGTATGTATGCATATATCTGCCTGTACACATGTATATGTGCATACATACATAGATAGATATATAATGTACGTATATTTGTATGTATTTATATATCCATGTATGTACGTATATGTGTGTATATACACATATGAGAATATACAGTGAAGAAATATATCGATATGATCTCTTGCGGAACTTGGAGCGCAAATTCTTCTGACTACGATGACTCGTCCAGAACCATTCGAACTCCAACAAAGAATATTCCATCGTGGGCGTTTAACGGTGCGTTGTTTGTAGGATTAAACGCTTTTGCTCTTTGCTCATTGACCTATCCACAACATGGGTCCCATATTCACATCGGGTTGACGTATATCGTTGAAGTAACACATAGAGAATTTTTTTACAAAATTACTTTAATAAGTATTTAATAGTCAAAGCGAATATTTTTGTATCTTTCGAGCAAAGCGCATAATAGTATTACCCGTATTAAAACAAATATTTCGTAATTTCTGAAAGGCTCTTACTGCGGAAGTATTTGTCTATCGAATGATAAATCGCATTTTATTTTATTTTTATTGTAAAATTAAATTTCACAGTTAGAAAGTTTCTGTTAAAATATAAAAATATTTTCCTAACTCTCTGAAAATCTCTCTCCAGTACGAAAGTTTCTCCATACAATCTTTAACAACCGAATCGAATTTTATTTTCGTATAAAAGTAAAAATTCAACGTATTACGAAGTAAGTTACGAGGAAGAGAAAGAAAATATTCGAATGTAGTCGAATGAACGAAGCGAATTGACAAGTTGAAATTATTTTATGCTTCGTAAGAGTTAATCGAACGATATAATATTTTCAAATCAAAAGAAATAAAAAGGAAAAGAAAAGAACACAAACAAACAAAAAAAAAACCAAAAGAAAAAAGATACCACCTTACGATG
>NC_057688.1:4919224-4948736 GCF_014466175.1 Vespula pensylvanica
TCTTCAAACGTCTTCCCCGCCTGTCGAAATTTTCCTCATCCCTTTTAGCCAATCCCTAAGACGGTTATTTATCTACTTGGAAATTTCTCTCGAAGCAAGTAGAGACATCAATTTTGCTCTCCACGCTACCGACTTGGTGAAGACATCGAAGAGTCGATTTCGCTTCAAAGGATGTTTCTCTCCTTTTTCGTTCTTTTTTTTTTTCTATTACTTTTTCTTTTCCTTCTTCCATTTTATTTCGTTAAGCAAAGCGGAAGAACGTTTTTCACTCAATGAACGTCCTTAGAACGTATACCAACAAATCTTTGCAATACGTTTGAAACATTTTTCTTAGAAATTTTAAATATAACTGCAACGAACGTTTAATATTTGTGATTTGTATAGAACAAAAAAAAAAAACAGAAAAGAAAAAAGAGAAGAAGAGAAGAGAAAGGAGGAAAAAAAAAAAATAATAATAATAATAAAGAATATCAATAAGAGGATGAATGAAAGAAAGTTTTATAAACCTATTTCATAAAAGTATATAGAATATATACATATATCTCGTATAACTCTATACCTGTCAAATTATTCTTATCCGACTTGTTATCGATGATCCTTTTAATCGAATGACGTGATAACCGAACGAAGACGAGGACATAAAAATGAAATCAAGATGATCGATTAATCAGGGATGAAAGGATGGATATCTGTTGGACCGGATTTCGATGGTTATCCTTGACATTTCTTCTTTTACGAGATGGCTCTAGTCCCTCTCCTTACCCGTTCTCACTCCTTTTGCTCAAACTCTCTTCTCCCTATTCCATTCTTCTTCTTTTCCTCTTCTCATGGGAGACAAAGAGTAAAAATGAAGATTAACAGAGGAAGCGGGAAATCTCTTCCATCATTGTCGATGTTACCGAAGAAAGATTGCGGGCCACGTGGTGGTGATGGTAGTGGTGGTTGGTAGTGATGGTGATGGTGGTGGTGGTGGTGGTGGTGGTGATGGTGGTGATGGTGTGCAACGTCACGTTAAAAGGACAACGCACGAGATATCTTCTCGTAACGATCCCAGAGCCACCTGTGATACGTATTACCCTTTCAATGGCCTCACCTCACTTGGCGAAGTAACAATAAAGAATAATGGAAAATGAAGATGATGGGAGATGAGATTACTTTGGGATTTTCTTAACAGGACTTATATAAAGGGCGTATCTCGGTATAATATCTCTGAACACAGGTTCATAGGTAATCTTATGTGTCTTTGATAAATGAGATAGGAAGATGAGATCGATTTTAAAGATTTGCTTAAATCTTCTTCGAGTGATAAATAAATTGTTGTAATGATCTTTATATCTATTATGATATATGTAGTTGGTTCTATCCTATGAAATATTTTTTAATAGAATGATTATCGATGAAAGTGTTATTTAAACGATTTTAAAGTGAATTGATTTTACTTTGATCTTTCTCTTTCTCTCTCTCTCTCTCTCTCTCTCTCTCTCTCCTGTTCTCTTCCTTTTCGTTATCACATCACTATAGTTTTCGGATTTAAAGACTTCATCGAGATAAAGGTATAACATCGAGGATGTCTAACCGAAGTTATCAAGTTTGGAAGTAGTGGATGAGAAAGAGAGAAAGAGAGAGAGAGAGAGAGAGAGAGAAAGAAAGGGGTGGAAATGGAAAATGAAGGATGGAAGAAAGGAAGGAAGGAAGTAAAGAGAAAAGGAGAAAGGAATTTCCTGAAAGTAATTTATTGAAACGCATTAAAGTTTGTTGCTTTTATTGGAAGGCCTCCGGGTCGCCAGGCTGCTGCTGGCTACGTAACGTATTCGCCACCACATCGTAAAGCCCCGTGTTAAAGAAGGTTGTTGATTTATGCGAGTTGGAAAACTTTATTAACTTTCTGTCAAGGTACGTGTTGCTGGGAGGAAAGGTGTAGCGAGTAGTAGAAGGGAAAAGAGAGAAGAAAGTGCATGGTGAAGCTAGAAAGAGAGGAAAGAGAATCCGCGAAGGAAATGTCAGACAAGTTCAAAAACATGCCACGGCATGTTGGCTTGTTAAAATGTCGCTGGAGACTATGCACTTGTAATTGCCGACTTCAATTTTGAATCTTTTCAAGTTTCTATAATGAGACATATATATATATATATGTGTGTGTGTGTGTGTGTGTGTGTGTATGTTTGTGTGTAGGTATAGTGACATATAGAAATATTTTTGTAAGTATAATAACAGCTATAACGACAAGTACGATGACATGTACAGCGATATTGTTTTGTAACGCAAAATAAAAAAAGAAAAAGAAAAAAAAAACAATTCACTTCATCGAATATAAATTGTATAAATTCTATAAATGTCGTCCATTTCGTTTGATTATTTTTTAAAGCCGAAATAGTTTTTTATCGCTCGTTGTTTTTTTTTCTTCTTTTTTTTTTCTTTTTACTTAAAATCCTTATTTCATTTTCTTTCTTTTTCTTCTTCTTCTTCTTCTTCTTCTTCTCATTTAAAGTCCTTTCTCTCTCTCTCTCTCTCTCTCTCTTTTTCTCTCTTTCCATCTCTTTCTGTTCCTCATGTCTTATCCTAAGTCCATTGAGTCATCTCAACAAAATAATACATTTTCTCAGATTAATCCAGAACGGACGCGTCGCGACCATGAAGCTTTTCCTCGATTGTTTCGAATTACGCGCCATTCCAAGCGCGATGTCCCTTCCTATAGCGCGCAACTATAGTATACCATAAACGTAACCGTAATCCTAAAGAACGAAGAAACTTTTTTAACGTGCTGCTGCGTCAGCTTCTAGCTGAATCCAAGGTGAAACCGCTCGAGGATTTCGAAGTTGGATTCGAGACCAGATTTCTCTATATTTCTTCCTTTTAATCTTCTCCTTCCACCTTTCTTGATTAAAGAATCTCACTTTCGACCTTTCGACGACCTTTCGACGATACGTTCTCCGAGAAAAAAAAGAAGAGAAAGAGAAGAGAAGAGAAAGAGAAAGAGATTAGTTTCGAGTCTGTCGATGACACTCGTTCGTCGACACCAAAATAGAAGAATAAAAAAAAAGAATAAATAAAAGAGAAAAAATATATCAGATCGATTGATAATTTTCATGCTGCGAGGTGTGTTAGTTTTAATTTCGAATACGCGATTGTGAATGCATTGACAACGTGTCTGTAACTCTAACTTCTCTCTCTCTCTCTCTCTCTCTCTTTCTCTCTCCGATCCAGTTTCAATTTAATCGTAATCGGATAACCGAGACCATCACGCCGTTCCTGAAACAATAACGAATTTTCGAAACGAAACATCGTGTTGCGAGTGATCAATTTGAAATCCCCTAGTGGATTCGATGTAGCAGTATGTTAAAGTTATAAACTAAAGTTACTTCGTATAGTTCGTTCGTTCTGTTTTTTTTTTTTTATGTTGTTGTTTTTCTTGTTTCTTTTTTCGGTCATCCTTTTTTTTTTTTTTTTTTTTTTTTTTAAATATTTCACTTTACGAGTCCTTTTCGCAACGTTCATCATTGATTGGAATCGTGCGGTTACAGTAAGGTACATTTTAATGTTTTCAAAAAAGCGTAGATATGCATGTACGAATGTACGAATAAAAAATGAAAAAAGAAAAAAGGAAAGAAAGAAAAGAAAAAAAAAATGGAGGGTTTTGGAGAGATAGAAGATGGTACTTATGTATAAGTCGTTGATTCGATGGTACCTCTCACATAGTAGTAGGCTGAGCAAAACTGTAGACTCGAGACTTGGCGAGACGAAAAAGAGAGAAAAAGGATTTATAAGGTATAGGAGTTGGAGCAAATCATTTCAGTCAGTCATCGTACGAGCAGAAGGTGCGGAGCCAATGCAAACACCTTTTGCGAGTACGAGGAAGACAAACATGGAAGAGCTAGAAAGGGAGAGAGATAGATGGATATACAGAGAGACAGAGAGAGGGAGAGAAAGAGAGAGAGAGAGAGAGAGAGAGAGAGAGAGAGAGAGAGAGTTGCTCCAACGAACTTGCTAACTCACTTACTTATGCACGGAGCACTTCCATCACCCTCCTTTCTCCCACTCACTCCATCTCGAAGGTGGTGGATAGCTCTTACAAAGCAAGCGGCAAAGCGGTTGCCTGATGATCCGAAGTCCGTAGAAACAGCTGACCCATGTGATTCTCAAGAGTACGTGTATGTGTGTTTGTGTGTGCGCGGGGGTTCACGCGAGCAAGAAGTACTTCTCTGGTTGGAGATTTCAGAAGCACTTTCGCGGACGAATGTTTATCCTACGTTGAAGTGTCCGACAACGAAAGTCGAAGAAAAACAACGGATTCGCACGATACTTTATCCGTGTGCAGATATATATATATACATATATATATATATATATATATATATATATATATATATTATTTCGTTCTATACGTATTCTTAGCCTATATATATATATACACACAATGAAGCGTGAATGTTCCAAGGATTGGAGAAACGCGAACGTTGCGTTCCTATTTTATGTGATTCAAGAATAAAAGAACAAGAATACCTATGGTAGTAGGTACGTGTTAAAATATGTACAGACTTGTTTTCCCTCTCTCTCTTTCTACTTCTTTTTCTCTTTCTATTATGTAATCTCCCCTCCCCCCCTCACTCTCCCGAACAGAGAGCTTTGTTGTACTCCATGGTAATGTTGCTTTTGTGAATAACGTCGGAAGGTGGTTCATTGTTGAAGGCGTAAGAAAAAGGATAAAAGTTCTGAGTACCTTTAGAAAACTAAAGAGAGACACATTGGTGGGTTCGAAAGGAATAAGAAGGAATAAGGTGTGTGTATGTATACCGTGAGTTAACGCGAGGATAGACGACTAAAGAAGACGGAGAGTCGACTTTTGCCTCGAAGTTGAACTTACCTCTCAGTAGAAAGAAAATTGTAAGGTTTCCTCGATTGAAAGAAAGCATCGTTGGAAATATTTCAGTGGTTTTTTAACTGTTGTAAATAACCACCGTTGGTTACAACCCTAATTATTTTTATCGTATCGAGAACGATGACGATAGTGCGAACAATTTTTCGAACGGATTTAATCAACGTTCGATTGTATTTCGGATAAAACAAATAAGATCGTATTATTAAGATCGTTTTATTTTTCATTATATTTTATTTCTTTCGTTCGTGTGCAAAGTTCATATTGATGATAGTTCATCAATATACAATATGATACGATCCGAGTCAATTAATACAAGAGTTAACCAATTTTTATTTCCCATAGAATAAATTATAAAGCTTTTTCGTTGAGAAAGGACACAAACACACAGACGTACATACGTACATACGAGTTAACGGAACACCTTTGGTACGATCTCCTTATAACCGTGACGTCGTCGTCGGCTGGCGTCGAACGATTAAAATGAAATATTCTCGGAGTTAGGTGGAAAATCGTAGGACGTAAATTCTCCTTTCGGAGAGTTTAAACGGTGATCACCGTTCGGCCAGCTGCACGTTCTAATTACCGTTTGACTCGTCCACCACACTGTTCGGGATGAAAATTTGGATCCCTTAAACCACCCCCACCCATCTTACTCCCATTGAGTTCTACTTGTTCTTATCCGAACTATGATTCTCATTGGCATTATCGAAGCTTTCGTACGTTCTTACGTTACTATGTTCCTACGTTCTTACGTTCGTTCATTCGTTCATATTTCTAAACCGTTAAGTAAAAGATTCGAGTTGAAAGTAAAGAAATTCGTAGAAGAATTCTCAAGAGATTATGTTCAAAGATTGCGAATGGTCGTTGAAGAGAATAGGGGAAAAAAGAAATCCCATGCTTGTTAGAAGCGTCTAACAACGTCTTGGTTAGACGGTTTCCGATGAAATTCCATGAGTTCTCGTTCTAGTAAAGACTCTAAGCGGACGTTTATCGGGATATGCTTGCAGATTTAAAGGAAGGAACCGGATTCTTCAGAGGGGTACCTTCGTCCTCTGTATGTAATGGCGCTCTTAAGAGCGAGTTTATCGTGCGATCCGATGTTTAGACTGCTTAAGTCACTCCTCTCGTTCTCTTTATCTTTCTCTCTTATTCTCTCACTCTCAGTTATTCACTCACTCATTCAGTCAGTCAGTCAGTCACTCACTCACTCACTCACTCACTCACTTACTTACTCACTCTTATTCACCGCTGAACGTATTTATTCATGCACCGTGTGGATACCGGTATGTAAATACAAGTTACGGTTCTCCAACTCGACGAAGAGAGCTCGGCCACCTGAGCCAGTCACGCGTCAATCTATTAACGTTCTTGGTTTAAGAGACGAGGCGCCTCGTCTCTTAAACCACACCTGGATCTTGGAAATTCTTTCTCTCCTTTAATCGTAAATATAATATTATAACGTTCAATCAGTAACGAAGCACCTCATTCGACGTACATACTTTTCAACAAGATATTTCAACTAGTTCGTCGATCGTGAAATAACTCTTTCTTCCTCTCTCTTTTTCTATTTATATGAATGTAGAATCTAACGAATTTTATAACGAATTTTATTTAATTAATTCACCGAAACTATCGAAAGAATTTTTCAAAACCAGATCGAAAATTTTATCCAACCTACGATACCGAAATCGAAAAATAACAGAAACAAATAAGAAAGAAAAATTGGAATAATTTCTTTTTATACCGTCAACGAAACGAAAGTCAGGACTATCCATTGACAATCTTTCCTTTTCATTTTATTTAATTTTCTTTTTCATTTTTGATTATTTTTAACTTTCGACGAGTTCGCCAAGTTGACCTTAGGGATAACATTTTTTCTCCTTTCATTTTCTTCTACTTTCATTCTGAGATGTTCTATCGTTATAGTAAAGTTTAGAGAGGAACAAAAAACAGAAAGAGAGAGAGAGAGAGAGAGAGAGAGAGAGAGAGAGAGAGAGAGAGAGAGAGAGAGAGAGAGAGAGGAAAAGATAACTGCATCGAAAGAAGAAAAAGCAGAAGAAAGAGGACGACGCCTTAACTCTGGCACGCCGTAATGGAGCCACGTTTTCTTCCGAGCGTTGAGAATTATTTACTCATGCTGAGAATGCGGTGGGCCTCGTAAGAGCATGCCCGAGGTCTCACCTAACCGACGACCACGGGGTAATCCGCATCGAGGGATTCAGCGACCGAAAGGAGACCCCTCTGGCGTTTACTTCTCTCTCTCTCTCTTTCTCTCTCTTTCTCTCTTTCTCTCTTTCTCTCTCGAGTACTCCCTTAAACCTTGGTTTCTTCCGCTACGAAGATATCATTACGCAGATAAAACCGCATTGCTGAAAGGCTCTCTGGCTAATCGACTCCTTCGCCAAGAGTCTCTTGTACCTACCTTCCTCGAAAGGCGTGCTTCCTCGAAATCTCTTGTGCGCGCGTAGAATAACCGATTTTGAAGCGATTTCAAAACCCATGCCGATAAGAAAGATAGAGAGAGAGAGAGAGAGAGAGAGAGAGAGAGAGAGAGAAAGTGATGGTGTTGTTAATAAAAATTGATATTAAACATTGGTTTGAGTGGATCGTATTTTTTATTGTAGTAAAAATTTAAGAATGAGAGAGAGAGATGGTTGGTGTTGTTAATAAGAATTAGTATTAAACATTGACTTGAGTGGATCGTATTTTTTATAAATGAAAGAGAGAGAGAGAGAGAGATGGTTGATGTTGTTAACAAGAATTGATATTAAATATTGACTTGAATGGATCGTATTTTTTAGGCTAATAAAAATTAGATGCAGTAAGAATTTGATATTAAAACATTGAATCGTATTGGAAAATAGACTTGTTGATTATCGATCGAATTAATTTCTTCTGTGGATTAAGATAGTGTAGTTAGTATAATGGAGAGAAAAGAAAATTGTATTTACGATAAAATTTTTTTTTTTTTCTTTTTTAATTACGTACAAATTGTATTTAAAATATTCGTACAGGGTTAGTAACCAAGAGAAAATTAAAATTCGCGAGAGAAACTACGTAGGGAAATTTGAACAACGCATAGCTGCCTGGGATTGGAGTAATGGGAACAGCACAAAAAGAGAGAAAAAGAGAGAGAGAGAGAGAGAGAGAAAGAGCAAGGGTAGGATGGATTTATGAGATGTTATTTCTAAAAATACTCGCGATTCACGATCTTCTTACCGGATCTCTAGGTTTCGATCAGAAGAGAGAAAGAACGAACGAACGAACGAACGAACGAACGAACGAAATCCTGGTCGTTGGTATTTTATTGTCAAAGCAAAAAGATCGCTATATTGTTCGACCGAAATCTTGCCGAGAACTGTCAGCGAAACCCGAAGGAAACAGCTTGGACCATAAATCGGTTGAGTCGCATAAATTGCGTTCGAAGGGAGATTTCGTCGTTCGGACCGAACGAACGAAACGTGGATTTTTTCTTGGAGTTTAGCAAAACTCTAGTTACGCGCCTTGGTATCGGCGAGAGAAAGAGTTTGAATCTGAGCTACTTTGCATCCTTCGGAGGAGAGCCTTCGCGGGAGAGCGTTCGGATAATTGGACCGGTCTCTCGATAATGGGCTTTGTCCTTCTTGGCCTGGTGACAAACGTCTTGGACTCTCGGCACGTAAAGAAAAAAAGAGAGACAGAAACAGAGAGAGAGAGAGAGAGAGAGAGAGAGAGAGAGAGAGAGAGAGAGAAAGAGTGAGGTGGACACAAAGGACAAAATGAAAAAAAAAAAAAAACAGAAAAAAAAGGAGACGGAGACTAAGGAGTCTCTTGCAAACATAATGCTATCGAAAGTTGACCATCCGAGTGAGAGCGAACGAACGAACGAACGAAGCAAAATAAAAGAATAAAATGACAAGAGTAGGGTAAGGTAAAGTTACCTTGATGAACGTAGTAGTACCTGTTTTATATATTCTCTCCTAGCTCTTTCTTCGATTGCATCGTGTTACATCCTCGACATCTCGTACCGACCAACTCGATTGGCCGAATTCTCTCAATTTCTCTGATAATCTTATTTTATTCTTTTAATACGCGCTACAGATGCGATCGATGGAAGCTACGCCAACGTTAAAAAAAAAAAACCGCCATCCCCTTTTGTTCGGCTCGCTTCTTCTTGATATTAGATAACGCAAGACTTCGAAACGAATTTCGATGGGAATTTGTTCGATGGTCTCCGTCGAACTTGGACCAACTAAATCTTGAAAATTTCATACTTTTTCCTTTCTTTTCTTTTTCAATCGGCATTCTTAAAAACGATTACCAACTTTTTTATTAATCATATTAATAATGAATCTGTAATATTAATGGATTCATAATATTAACAATGATTTCCAATCAGAGATTGTATGATCAGACATTTCATGATTTCATAATAAAATCGTAAAGGTGTCTACGCGGTATCTATCAAGGGTAGAAAAGAAATTAACCCTTGCTTTTCATGTCCTACCCAAAATGCATTTTCTCTATTTTCTGCTGTTATTTATTGGCTAACATATTCTGTGCGTTTGCAAGTTTGTCGAGAGAGAAGAAAAAAAGGGGGCACGGACCGAGAAAGTTCTCTTCGAAAGGGCGAACCCAGTTGATTTATGGTCTCACATCGTCGGTATTTGAGAAGCGTAATGTAAGCAGTATTTTACAGAAAAGACAATGTTTCCGTTGTATCCTCTTTGGTATTGGGTGGGGTATATATATATATATATATATATATATATATATACCTTCGCGTTCTAAGATCGCTATCTTCTTCAAAGTTATGACGTTTCGTTCCAGGATTATTATTGGTTTTAACCTTAACCCCGTACCTTTCGAATACGTTCGAGGATATAGTACGTGGCATCTAAAAGGTACGTTAATATTTCACTTTCAAGCGAGTATCTTTACCACTTATTCGTCTCATAAATATCGCTGTGATCTTAAAGTTCCGTTCAGGTGGAGTGGGATAATGGGGGAGTAGGTTTAGCTCGTAATTATCAGATACGTATTATGACATTTTTGACGTTCCTCGATATGTTTTCCTTAGAGGAGGTAAAGGTGCTAAAGGTCACGTATCAGATATTGGTATTAACCAATAATAAATGTGTAATTATTTCTGCCTTTTCAGAAACCGTTGAATTCCAATCTTTGGAAATATCGAATACCCACGTTGAGAAAACGTCACGTCGGATGGTAAATAATATTCCATGCGTATATAACGTTGCCCATAAATCACGTTACAACATGCCACAGGGAAATTGAACTTTTGGGATTACTTATACATTTGTGATTATTCCTGTCGATGGTATTGCGAACAAACAAACGAACGAACGAACAAAACGGAAAGACAGAAAGAAAAAAAAAGGGAAAAAGAAAGACGTATTAAGATATTCAGCAGGTTTCATAAATATCACGATATATTTGACAAAATCTAAGTGGAAATCAAAAGGGTGATTTAAGTCTAAGCCAAACGGGACTTAATCAACGAGATTATATCTGGAAGTTTGCTGATTTGGTGTGTATGTTTGCGTATTTAATTAAATCAAGGAAGTTGTCAACTCGTTGGTCGGACAAGTTTGTTAAGTTGAGTTACTTAGATTCTTTCTCTCTCTCTTTCTCTTTTCTCTCTCTCTCTCTCTCTCTCTCTCTCATGTTTGCAAACCATTGTCCGAAAACTTGAGTTTTCGTGAGCGTTTAGTAGACGTCGGTGAAGGTACGTTCGTAAATTTTCTCACGTTAACACCACACATGTGGCAAGACTTAACAACGACTAAGAAAGTTGGTCAAAGAAGAAGTTGTACTAGCAGTAGTAGTAGTGTAGTAATAGTAGTAGTGTAGTAGCTGAGGCTGATCGTGTTACAAAATAGCTCGGTAGAATTATGAGCGTTTACTCTTTTATATTTTCTTCTTCTTCTTTCCTTTGTTCTCTTTTATTCTTCGAAGACCTCTTACACCCTCTAACAGTCTCATCGCTTCAGTTCTTTTTTACAAACAATTCTTTCTATACTCTCAAGTCGTTTCGATAATTTTGAGAAACCGAGATAAAGGAGGCAAGAGAACAAGAGGAAGGAAAAATATTGACGAGTAACGTAATTTCGATGAAAGAAAGAAGAGAACCTAGGCAGACACAATCTCTCGATAGGCTTGTGCTCGTCGGCAGGTAGGTACCGCAATTACGGTAATGTTATGCGCGCTAATTGGAGGATTTTGTGCAGAGCCGATAAAAACGAGATTACTCCATGGCCAAGTCGATTTTAATATATCGGATATCCAAGAAATTGGCTATTGACGTACCCTCTCTCTATCTCTCTCTCTCTCCTTCTCTCTCGCTCTCTCTTTTTTATCTCGAGTCTCACGTTTCCGTCATTATCTACAGGCAAAAGCCCGGGAATTATTGGCGATATAATTTCGGCCACACCGATTAGCTCCCATGGATGTGAATTTTAATCAACGTCGCGCGATCGAATCAGACTCGATCGTTTAATATTACGCTTTTTCCGTGGACTTAACGGCTCTGTAACACCCATTCGACCTCGTCGTTTTATCATCAACGAGTAATTTAATATTGTATATTGATCGTGAACAAACAGTATATTGCCTTTTGATTTTTCCCAACTATGGGAGAGAGTTAGGATTAAAAGAAGATAGGACTCGTACATGATATATTAAATATATATATATATATATATATATAATATTCATTTTTTTTTATTATATATAATTTTCATTTCCTTTTTTTTTCTATTTTATTATTATACTATTTTTATTTCTTTCTTCTTTTTTCTTCTTCTCCTTTTTATAATTTCAATAATTTTTTATATTCTTCTTTATAATTCTTCAAAAAGCTGTTAGTATAGATCGCAAATATTAGAATTGTTAAGTAGTACTTGTCTAGTTTATGTATACTGAAATATGTACTACGATAAAGAATGGAAAAGTGAGAAAGAGAAAGAGAAAGAGAGAGAGAGAGAGAGAAAACGCAAACGATTCTTGGCGAGGACGTGCGAGCAGAAACCAACCACCGTAAGCACAATGCGCGTTTAGGTGTGGGCGTAAGTAATGTATGCTCACATTGTTTACCGTCACCTTGGCGTGTCGCCCTGAGGTATGGTACACGACAAACAGGAATACGCATGTGTGGACGGTATTCTGTATGTACGTACATATATATATATATGTGTATGTATGTATGTATATATGTATGTACGTGTGTCTTTCCGGATTTTATGTGTAGGTACATATGTATGTACATGTACGCTGACGAAGAAGTAGAATGAAAGTCTCGTTTCTTTGAACCGAGAAAAAAATAAATTTACTTTCGATGTTTCCTTTTATCTTTATCTTTATATTCTTATTCTTTTTTTTTTTTTTTATTCATTCGTTTAAATATTCATCTTTTTCTTTTTCTTTTTTTTTTCTTTTTTTTTTTTTTTGGTAATAAACGATAGATTATTTATTTTTCTCTGCTTTGACTTGGAGATCAATAAATTAGAGATTAATTAAATCGAAATTTAATTTGTCGAACAGCAGGATAATTGTTTACGGTGCCACGAATAAAATCCAATAGAAGTTATAGTAATGCTATATAATTTAATAATATATAGTATAATGATAATAATATTCCTGTATTAGCATATATGCGTGTGTACAATTAAGTTGGCGAGATAAGAGAATTGCATGCATGTACGGCGAATATCGTCTCTAATGACGTAAACGTGCTGGGATTTCAGCATTATTATTAATTCGTAAGTGATATTATACCTGGTGGTTCTAAAGTAAAATGATTTTATCAATTTAGGTGTTAATTGTGTCATGGTAATATTAACTATCACCTTCCTGGTCCCAGACATTAGTAAATTGTAATTTCGTACCGCAGCAGGTCTATGGTATGGTATGCTATGCTATGCTATGCTATGCTATGCTATGGTTTGCCTCTGACAGAGGGAGGATCGAAATTATAATTTAATCGTCAATTTTATGTTGCACTTACGAATAATTACGTATTACCCGAATACGTAATTATGCTGAGCACACATCATATCCAGCCACGATTGCAATCAAACGCATAATTTCATTGCTAGTATGGTTTGTGAACAGCAATTCAAATTTATCGTCATATTTTCCTTCATCGTTCCTTCATTTTCCATTTTATTTATTTATTTATTTATTTATTTATTTATTTATTTAGTTATTTATTTATTCATTCATTCATTCATTTAAATCTTTGAACGAATTATATAATATAACGTTTATTAGCCTATCCTATAAAATTAGAATCTTCGTGTTAGTCATCCTGTTCAATTATATATTGAACAAAAGTTCAAAGTACCCTGCTATTATATAAATAGCATAATCTCTTGATATTGGATTTCTCTAGGAATAGAATTAGTAACATCTTTTGCCAACAGATGGCCGAACTAAATATATCGATTCTCGAGTACGAAACGTACTTACGAATGATAGATCTATCCGACGAATTGGAAAATTTCTTAAGATCATACTTCACAGGATCATTTCTGTAGTATATCTTCGGATCTGCTCTGCGAAATGCTGAGTTGATGCAGCCACGATGAGGAGACATAGTTCTCTTCCTTGAGCGTGAGGCCGACTTTACAATCTGCTTGATAATCGGATTGTTTGGTCATCGATGATCGTTCACCCCCTTTACTCAGTAAGGGGGGCCATGGGAAGTAGAGCTTTCTGAGTGGTCTTTTTTTCTAATATAAATTACAAACAAAAATTTTATTAGCACCGAGAAACAAGAAGAGAGAGAGGAGTAATTAAACTGCTAGAAAAAAGTACTCCAAAAATTTCTTAATCTTTGTTTAGTTTAAAATCGAGAAAATAGGATACTACAAGTTTAGAGTTTTTGCCATTATGATGAAACAGTATACGTATACAATTGTTTTTAATTAAAATATCAATTATGATCGCTTATATAATATTTCGTGAATGAAAAGAAATAATAGATCATCATTTTTTATTATTTGCAATGTGTGCATAGTTAATTATATAAATATATTAAATTTTGTGTATTTAATATATTTTTTTTTTTTAACTAGGTAGCTCTGTTTATTTATTGGTTGTCTAAAGTTATATTTTGCAAATAAAAAAAAAGTATAAGGGAATAGACTACTTCGTTATTATATTTATTTTATATCGTACATATTATATATATATTTTTTTTAATCAAAGAACAGTTTTATCGTTCTAAATAGAAGATATATATTTTATAAAGAAGGAAAAAAAATAAACCACTTTTTTTTCGCAGTCGGTAGGACTCGAACCTACGCTCCCAGAGGGAATCTGATTTCTAGTCAGACGCCTTAACCACTCGGCCACGACTGCTGTTCGTAATCTTTTGTTATGAATTTTGCATCCTCTAATATACAAGATAATTTCATTATAAACTATTAATAAATTTTATATGTATTAAAAGAAAAATTATCAAATTATATATTTATATCTTATAATATTTTTTAACATTTCATCTGTTACAATAATATCATTTTTATATTCAGAAATTAATAATATAGTTTTTAAGATTACATCTTTATTCGCTACTTAATACCATGTAAGAAAGAGAGAGAGAGAGAGAGAGAGGAAAAATTTTGAACAACAATATAAAAATAGACCGTTTCGATATTATCGACAATAGTGCGGTTGCAGCAATAATATCATCGAATCTTTTCTCGAGTGGCTCGTTTCAAAGGAGGTCTTTCTCTCTCTATCGTTTCGAAGTATAAGCGAAAAGAAAAATGGGGTGTGTTGACACAGCAATAACCGGACGACGACGTGCAATCTAAATTTCGAGATCTGCGCTATATTGACCCTTGACCTTTAAGAGGAAAATGGGGTTATCGACGATAGCAATCGTGATTTATTGAAAAATATATTACAGAGAAAGAAAGAGAGAGAGAGAGAGAGAGAGAGAGAGAGAGAGAGAGAACGAAGTACTTCAAAATTTACAATATTATCCTAATTGTTCTATCTGTTTTTCTTCTCTCATATTTCAGTCTTTATTTTAAGTCTATTAATAAATAAAATTAATAAATGATATCGCCTGATCGTTTATCATACGATACTGTAATACTGCATATCTCGTTAATGACATAATAAATATTAATCGATAATAAAGATTATAGATATACGTATGTATGTACGTTCGTACAATTCATCAATCCACATACGAGAATGGTGATACTCATTATTGGAATTATTAACGACTCATTAGCGTTTATACCACAATATATCGTTGTTGTTATTGTTTTTATCATCATTATTATTATTATTACTATTATTATTATTATTATTATTATTATTATTATTATTATTATTATTATTATTATTATTATTATTATTATTATTATTATTATTAGTATTATTATTATCATTATTATCATCATCATCATTATTATTATTATTATTATTCGCATCGACAAACTATTAAAATTCGAAGAATGCAAATCTTCAAATCGTATATTCGATATTATCGTAATTTCGAAACTCTAATGAGCGAAATGCTGCATTACTACTTTATAATGCTATTCCGATACTCTAAAAGTAAGAATTATTGAATTTGTATATTTTATCTATCGGATTTTCAGTTTTTCCGTTGAATGCAAAGTTCATAGACTTGTTAATATTCCTCCTTTAGTTGCTTAACAAATAGAACAGTTCGATAGTATAGCCTGGAAGCTATATCGGCTCATTAAAAATTATTACCATAGCTTCATTTGACGTTCCAGTGGTAGAAAATCGTAGGAGTGAAGAGGAGATGAGGGGTGGTCGATGGATTCATGGATGCGAAAAAAAGAATAATAAAAAAAATGATACACGTATATACCTTGGAGAAAAATTAAGTCCCACGAGAGAGTAAAAAAGCTTTCGTCTATTTGTCTTTGACATTACATTCAGAAGGTACAATCCAATGGAATCATAAAACTCGATATACGGTGCTTATTAATTCCTAAAGAAGGTAAATATTAAACGAGCCTGATTTCAATCCTAAACGGGATAAGGGATGATAAAGGGAGAAAGCTATCATATTGATCCGTTTTAATTAATAAATTTTTCATTTTGAGAGAGGAGAAAGCTAATGGTTATTATTTATTTAAAGAAGGATAATCTCTTAAAAATATCAATAGTATTTGCATCAACGTTTACGTATTCTCATTGATAAAAGGACCGTGGATAATCACGAAAATTCGTTTCCATAATGATCAGCTGCAACGATCAGCGAGAGAGAGAGAGAGAGAGAGAGAGAGAGAGAGAGAGAGAGAGAGAGAGAGAGAGAGAGAGAGAGAGAGAGAGAGAGAGAGATAGTAATGGTGTTTGCATGTGTATGTTTATATGTGTATTGCTTGTCGATAACTTTTAGTCAAACTAACTTCGTAATATCCTTTTCTAGTCTAGCGAAGTTAATGGGAGTACGAGCATTATTTTCACGGTAAACGTTTCATCGTTAACTTCGTACCGGTCGAGGGCAAAAGCTATATTTAACAACAAACAGCTAGCTAACGTGTACGCGTATATACGTACGTACGTAGGTATGTTTGTACATGTAAAGGGGGGGACATTGAGGTCAACGAGGTAGTGAGTCTCGTCAGGGGTTGACAGGTTCACATCGACAGACTTGCCTATATTCGCTTCGTATACCTTGTCACATAAGGTTCTACGATTTACAATAGTTGTTAATATGCAGTCAACAATATGAGTTGTATTCACGTTGACATCCTGTCACGGCAGTTTCTAGTCGACTCTTTTCAAATCGCAAAATAGAAGTTTGGCTGTGCGTAATGACATTTTTTCTTCTTCTTTTTTATTCATTTCTTTTTTTCTCTTTTGCTTTTTCTTTCTTCTTTCTTTTTTTTTCTCTTTTTTTCTTTCTTTTGCTTTTTACTCAAAATTCCTCGTTCGGTCGATACCCCGATTACTTCAAAATACGAATCGAAATGATTAAATAAAGATAAGTCATTATAACGATAATAACATTAATGAGCGGTTATATTTGGAAATATTTATGGATTTAGGTCGGATCTATTTCGCTTTTTTATTTTCCGTTTTCTTTTTTTTTTTTTCTTTTTTTTTCACTGCAAAAAGAAAATTAATATGTAATGTGTATTGGAATCATTCGACGTTATTCGAAAAATCGTAATGAATTTATACGTGACATATATTTCTTTAATCGGATACGAAGATTTAAGGAATATCTATTTACAGAAATTCTAACGATTGTAAAAACAATCACGAAATATACATTTCTCGTGCGTTAGATAATTTTTGCTTTTGAGAAAGATAAAGATAACGTTGAAAATTTCCTTCGGTGTCATCGCGAACCGGTGAGGGTGAGTGGAAGAAGAGGGTGATACAACATCTTATATTATCTACATCCCGTTCGTAATATTTCCTAGGAAAATGATGTCAAACTTATATGATAAATTTGATCCGTTTATATATCTATATTGGATTCTAACTCCTGCGACGGGACAATATGGCGATATTTTCATGAGGACAATACGTAAACGAGGCCAGGACGCGTTTCGAAGGACATTCAGTTAAGGAGAATGGTGCAATCGCAGAGGATCTTACGGATAATGCAAGGAGGGTACAATGCCGTTGTCATCCACATTCCTCGTTTGTCAAGAACACGTAGAGACGAGATTAAGAGAATCTTTAACCCCCCACTTCCACCCTTTATCCCCTCACCACCTCGCCATCTCGCCATCTCGCTACCTCACCCCCTCCCTTATATATCCTTCAACCCTGTACCCTCTATCTATCTATCTATCCCACCCACTATACCCTTCCTTACCCTTTTCTTACCTTCTTCCAATGTTTTCCTCGGTCTGACTCTGTTTTTCTTCGTTTCACTGTTCTCCTTTCTCTCTGTCTCTTTCTTATTCTCTTTCTTCTTCCCTTTCGCGATCTGTCCGACTCCCTTCTTCGTTCGCTTCTATGCCATAGATACAAGCACGACGGTTACAAACGACAACGGCGTTCCAAGGGTTTACAATGGATTTAAGTCACGTTCGTTCCACTTAATCCGGGAACATTCTTTCCGGACTTCCACCTACACGCCTTCGTTGACGGTGCCCAAAATACACTCTTAAATTTTACAATTCCTCACCGACAACAGTGATATTTTTTTTTATTATATTATTGCTATTATGTTGTTGTTGTTGTTGTTTTTTTGCTACTGCTGCTGTTGTTACTTTCATGTAATCATTATTCATTCGTTCGTTCGATCCAATCGCAATCTTACGTCAGATTTATTCATCGAAGAGACCTAGTCATCTTAGCTACGTGAAAAAATTCATATTCTTATTTTAAATCTGCAAATTTTTATTTGTCACGTTCGGTCTCTTTTTGTTTTCGATAACATCGGCCATAATTATTATTTTTATCTGATTCAATCTAATTGGAATATTACGTTTAAATTTATCATAAAAGATCTAGTGATATTTCTTAGGTGAACAAATTTCATTAGATTTAATTCTTAATTGATTAGATTAAATTCTTAATTTGTCAGATTTATTACTTCTTTTAGTTTGATTTCATCTACCATCGAACTCGGATCACATCGAGGATTCGATATTAATCGATATTATCGAATAAGGGTCGATATTTGAAAAAAAAAAAATTCAAATTCAAATCCAAGTTACAAATATCCAATTAACATATTTATTTGTTTCCTCTGTTTCAGGTACGTAATGATTATTGAATTCAATGTTCCTTTGTCGTCTACTTGATGGTCTACTATCTACTATCTATTGTGGTAACTTCTCGAAAACGATGAGATCCTATACGTGTTCCAGGACAAACCGAGTAAATGTCCTCAAGGTAACGCTCGAGTAGTAATTGTCCATAATTAAGTACTATTACGTTGTTGCCTGAGATTTGACAATAAATCGATATCAACCATCGTTTGCTTTACCAAGATATATGTTACGATATGATTTGAGATACGGAAAATGTTTGATAGATTTTTTAAATATATTCAAAGGTTTTTCAACACACACACACACACACACACACACACACACACACACAATAGATATATACGTATGGCAATAGAAAGTAAATCATAAAAAGAGTACATAAGTTCTTGATGTTTCTATTGTGTCTGTGCGTAAAAGGATAATTATTATCGCTGTGGTTTCGTTATAAAGTCAAAGGGAAACGTATACGGTTGTGCTTTGCTCGTAAAGGAGAGAAACGAACTCCCAGCAGGACTATAAATTCGAGACTCGCACGAACGTAGGAATCAAAGGAAAAGCGGTACAGAGTGTACAGAGAGAGAGTGAATGAGAGAGAGAGAGAGAGAGAGAGAGAGAGAGAGAGAGAGAGAGAGAGAGAGAGAGAGAGAAATGGAGAAAGACTTTTCTTCATGATCCAGACTGTATTTTCTAATAAAACGTACCAAGCTCGCCACAAAACTGTGCTACTTCGACGAAGAGCACTGAGATTTTTTCTCCTCAACTTCGGCCGAGTTTTATTTTGCGTTTTCTCCCAAGATTCGTCGGCTGAAGTTTCGAGAGCTTGGCTAAGGGAAATGGGAGAGTAAGAGAGAAAAAGAGAAAGAGAGAGAGAAAGGGGGGGGGGAGATAAGGCCAGACGTCGTAAGTACCATGAGAGAAGAAATATATGATTGGTAGCTAGTTGATGGTGGTAGTTGTGGTGATGGTAGTGGTACTATTGCTGCTACTGCTGATGCTGCTTCTGCTACTGGTACTGTTGGTTCTTCTGCTGTTGCTACTATTGCTGGATGGAATGATGGAAATGAAGAGAAGTTTGCTGCTCGACTGAAACGAGAGCCACGAAAGTTTATTTGAAAGTCGGCCGCTGGAGACTCCGCCATTATTGCACTTTTAATGAACCCTCAAATATTTTCATTTCGGTTGATTACGTTGGCAACGGATGATTTTGACGTTATGTTAATTTAATTAGGGTTTAAAAGGACTAGTCTAACTGTTCTTTAATTACTTATAATTCGTGTTTTCATTTAAGGTCGATGTTTTTGTACTCTGATTTTTATGAAATAGTTTTTAATCGTTTTGTTTTGTTACGATAATGATTTTATTCTTTTTTTGTTTTTTCTTCTCTTGATCTTGTTTTTTTTTTTTTTTTTTTAGATATTATTAGATCGATTTAATTAATTTTATTTGTTTTTTCTAAGAATACAATTTTTGGCTATATAACTTCTAATGATTAAATTGATAACAAGTGGTCCTGTGGCGCAACGGATAACGCGTCTGACTACGGATCAGAAGATTCCAGGTTCGAATCCTGGCAGGATCGGTACATTTTTTTTCTGGTCTATTTGTAAGGGTTTGTATTGTTTTCTTTTTACATTAACGATACACGATCGAATAGCTTCTTTTCTAACTATTAATATTTCTTAACGTAACAAGTTATACTTCATCCCAGCTGAAGCTCAGTAACGTAAGAAAGATACTATATATTTTTTATTTTAATATAAATTCGAGTGTAAAAACAATTTTGTCGTAACATTTTTACACAACAACTGTTGTTAATTTAGTGGAATATTATTTTGTAAAAAAAAGTTGAAAAAAAAATTTGGCCCATGAGGGGATCGAACCCGCGACCTTCGCGTTATTAGCACGACGCTCTAACCAACTGAGCTAATGGGCCGTTCTTGGAAATCCGTATTTCTTGTCATCAGATATACTGTATACTATGATAAACATTTTTATTTTATGAATGAAGTATGAAATATCATTCTAATTGTATATGTAGTTATATATATATTTTTTTATATAACATATATTTGTATATATGGTTTTTACGTATAGTTTATCGAAAAATTTAGCTTTAAACTTAAATTTAATTCTGGTTCAGCTGATTCGTATACTCTTTTTATTTATACATACATACATACATACATATATATATATATAAACACACACACATATATAGATATATATATATAATTGTATTTTTTTATTTTTTTTTTCCATCTTTTAATTACATTTAACCATCGTTACGTATTTTAACGATTCACCAACCGAATAAAATCTCTCACGAGTATATAAACGCTTTCCGCTACGGTGCAGACGCCAAGGTAACACATTTGGGTCACTTTAATTAACGAACCTCGTCCAGCGTGGAGATAAGATCGAAGAAACTCTTTCGAGCCCTGCGAATGCTCCGACTGCAAGGAATAATGCGATTAACTTATGCGTTCTCACGCCGTAGAACTTATTCCACTTGCAGATCGTTCGTAACGGATAGACAAAGTACTCATAAAGTTATTCCTTATCAAAGGATTTTGATCTATTGGCAATCAATCGACGAATATTTTTCGAAATTTTTAATAACAAAAAAAGAAGGAAGTTAAGGAACGAAAGAAGAAACAAAAAGTTACGAAAAAATATTATAATCCAAAAAGGAGATTGAACTAGATGGATCACTGAAGATTGATTGATTTGTTTTGTCGATGCATTAAAACGAAGAAACAAAATTATAATAGAAAGAAGAAATTGAGCCAGGTCGATAACCAAAAATTGATGATTTATGTATCGAAATATATATCGTATCATAATCATAATAAGAAAAATCGATTGAAGCTAGATCGACGATTAAAAACTTGACGAAATATTCGTGGAAATATTAAAAAGAAGAAAAGTACCAAAAGAAAAAGAGAAGATAATGAAAAAGATTCCGGTACAAGGAAGTGGATGGAAAACTACAAGAAGATCGACGATTGGAGTATTTAGATAATCCTAAAAAATATTATTAATAAAAGTAAAAAACGTAATAACGAAGCGAACAATTTTTAATAGAAAATATATGACCGAGCAATGTCGAGGATTAAAAATTGATGATTTATTTAGTCGGAATGATCGACCCTACATGATCCACATGTAGAACCGGAAATTATGCAGCTCGGCCATGCATGGAAATTGCTTCGGGGCGAGCGTTGATACGTGGCACACACGTGGCAGGTTCGCTTCTTCGGAAGTACACTGGCCCTCCTCCTTCCTATCTCGGCCTTCAGCAGGCTGCTCAAACCCCTCCTGGCTCCTCACCCCTTATCCCTTACCCCTTACCTCTCTCACTCCTCACCCCTTACCCTTCAACTCATCGGCCTCCCACCGTTCCCATGCTTTAGCACCAACAAAGAGGGATTTCCATGTATCCTACGTACATACATATGTAGCTATAGGCTTACCACTACTCTCATCCCTTGCAATTGGAGCGATCTGGAGGATGCGAATGTCCGCCATTTAGCGAAGCAATGTTCGCCTTTGCTCGAGTATAATTAACTTCGTTTAACGATTCCTCGCGTTATGCGTTAACTCTATGAAAGGTACGGAGTTGTCAGTCGTGAAGCAATCGTTGGCAGTGCTTCTGTTAGATATCTCAGATTGAATGCCTCAGGCATTATACCAAGATCATTTTAAATCGCAAAACTTTCTCTGATCTTTCCAATTACTCCCAGACATCATCCAGTTTAATTCGTATTAATCGTTTATACGTATCTCGCCGAAAGATTGCTTCTTTTTTCTCTTTTAAGATTTAATCGTCGTGATTGAATTTTTAGAAAGTGTAGAATTTACCGAGTAAGTTGGTGATTCATGAATGAAATATTAATTATTAAATATATCGTAACTGTATTGTTACTTAAATAGTTGTTAAATATATTGTGAATATGTTGAGATCTTTCTTTGTATGTATATATTGTTTTTTTTTTTCTTTTCTTTTCTTTTTATTTTTTACGAATCAATCAGTTTAATTAGGATCTCTCTATAAGGAGTTCAAACGTGGCTCGATCTTATTTCGAAAAGAGAATCGAGTTTACTCCAACGATTTCTCTGTTCCATCTGATAAATGCCGTTTGGCTGCACGTCGTGACGAATAAACGGAGACTTGTTAATTTAAGGCTGGAAGGAACTGGCTATTTCGGATCGAAGATAAAGCCGGATCCTTTTTAAAGCGAGCCGAATAAACTCCGGGGAATTAAACGGGAGTGACTTTGTGAATTCGCCGAAGTTTCGAAACAGATATCACCGTTAATTATTAATTAAAAATATTTTATCGAATATTTCGTTCGTGCATTTTCTTATTTTATTTTATTTTCTTCTATCATTAAATTTTATTTTATTTTGCGTATAACAATTTAATTACAAAGTTAATAAATTAGATAGGTCAGTTTAATATTGATAAATAATTCACAGTATTATTTTCTACAATATTATCTTAACCCATTACTGTTCCAATATTATTTAACACCATTACTAATATCTAAACAACAATAGAAAATTCATATTTCATTTCTTTATTATTCCTTTTTAATTATAATTCTTTCTTTTCCTTTCTTTTCTTTTTTATATTCTTCTCATTAAAAAATTTTATTAAAATAAGTTTCGTTATAATTTATTTTCTTGTATATCCTAATATGTCTAAATACTATTTAACTTTATTACTAAAGTGTACACATGTTTGCCACAATGGGATAAGATTGTCGGTCAGATAGATCAAATGGTTCTTTCGATTTGATACACACGTCACGTTCGTTGGATCATTTCCACTGTATTCGATAAGAACATGGACTCGGTGAAAATCATTGGTGGGACGATTCCGGAAAGAGTGACGCGAGGTGAAATATCATGGTAGAGATATCGCGAACCCCAAGGCGGTAAGCTGATAATCTCCAGAAGGAGAAATATTCTCCTCAGGGTTTGAACGTCACATTACTTTGATATAACGTGGTATTACCTCTTTATGGCGGCCTTCGACCGACGAACCCGCGAGCGTTTGCGTTTGTGAGTGTTGCTTATCTATCTTGTTATATATATATATATATATATATATATATATATATATATATATACACATGCATATATATATATATGAGTATATGTATATATAAAACTATCGTCTTTACT
The DNA here is from genome assembly GCF_014466175.1 of Vespula pensylvanica. Classification (NCBI taxonomy): domain Eukaryota; kingdom Metazoa; phylum Arthropoda; class Insecta; order Hymenoptera; family Vespidae; genus Vespula; species Vespula pensylvanica. The sequence continues at coordinate 4,943,024 of NC_057688.1, forward strand.
TTCATAAGTGTCACAATATAAACCAGAAATATAATTTGTTATAGCCGATGAAGATGAACTCATCAAAATGAGAAGAAATATATTATTGAATGATAAACTTTAATTTTGTCTTAAAAAATTTGTTCTTTTTTTTTTTAATTTCACAAGATTAATTGTATTTTTAAAGTTTGTAATCTTTCATTTTCTTTGAAAGAATATATATATATATATATATATATATATATATATATCTTTTCTAACCATAAGAAAGGATCTATATAGTATGGAAAGCTTATCGTCCTCTAAATGTTAGAGTGAAATTTGCTGAGTTTACCAAAGTGTGGATACATCTATGTATTCGGTCCACCGTATCTGAGAATTTCTGGGAGAAAGAGAAAGAGAAAGAGAGAGAGAGAGAGAGAGAGAGAGAGAGAGAGGGAGAGAATACTACTATAGTTTCCAAATTAGTTAGTCACAATAATTTGGGTAGCCAAGTCCATTGGACTTTCCTAGTTTCAACTGAATACACCAGCTTATACCGTTGTTTCGTTTTCCTCTGTTATACAGAAATGTGTAGAATCCTTTGAAAATTGTTAAATATTATTAGTGTTTTTAAAAGCCGTATTAACTATTTTTTCTCTTTTTTATTTTTATTTCTTTTTTTATTAATGTGAATATAACACAAAACGAAATTAACAAAAGTTAACAAGAAGTTTCTAATGCTAATATACATAAATCGTAACTTTCGTACGAAACATACGTATGATTGATAAAAGTATTACAGAAGCCACGTAAGCATCTAAAAAAAGAGAAAGAAAGAATGAAAGAAAGAGAGAGAGAGAGAGAGAGAGAGAGAGAGAGAAATATGAGGACGATAGTTTTTAATATATTCTTTCCGAAAGGAGAAAGCTTCGCGAAGCTCTCAAGAAAATCACATTTCCTTAGTATTAGAAATGCTTTCAGAATAAGATATATCCTCGGGCCTCTCTCTTTCTCTCTCTCTCTCTCTCTCTCTCTCTCTCTCTCTCTCTCTCTCTCTCTCTCTCTCTCTCTCTCTCTCTCTCTCTCTCTCTCTCTCTTTCTCTCTGTCTGTTGTCGCGAAGAATATTTTTACGACGAGACACATTTTGAGTTGAAAAGAACGTGGTTCTTATATTCGATAGACAAAATCGATTTTTATCATCGAAGACGATCAAAGATTTTATTTTACGCATATAAATCAATTCTTTCTTTTTTTTTTTTCTTTTTTGGTTCTTTTTTCTTCCTTATTTTTTCTTCTTTCATACGAATAAGATTTTGTCGATGAATTTTTAATATATTTTCTCTTTCTTCCTTTCTTTTTTCCCCCCTTTATCCTTGTCTTTTCTTTTCTTTTCTTTTCTTTTCTTTTCTTTTTTGTTCCTTTTATAAACAGATATGTTGATTTTCGTTTGAAGGAAATAAGTGTAGATATATACGGGAGCGTGTTTGTGTGTGTGCGTGGGTTTAAAAAATCTAATTAAAATCGTGCTACCTCTTTTGTGTTCTTTTAGCACATATGCATATACGGTGACCCATTTTAATTTACAAACGAATATATTATGAAAGGTTTGCTTTTTCTTTTTCATCCCCTTCCCTCTCTCTCGTTCTCCTCACCTTTTCCCATCCACCCTTCTTTACATTTTATTTTCTCATTCGAGCATAGATACCTTTTTAAAATATACTCGCTTGTCATAATAAATTGGGTCATCTCGTCTACGTGTTCATCATCAACGTCTAATCGTTCATTCCTTTACTTTTTAACCCTTTGCACTCCTACGTCGAGTGTGACTCGATATCAGTCGTGAGTCTTTATCTCAGGAGCTCCTTTCTAAGATTGCACCCTGAAAATTGTTTCAAGAGATATCGTACATTTGAAAATTACAAAATACAACAATAGTGTAAATAAAACTGACATTTAATTGGATTTGTTTCTTCCTTTATTTATTTAGATGAAGTCAATTTCAAATAAAACACTTAAAAGCGTTGGGAGTTGCTGGAAACAAAATTGAAATATAATTCGGAGTGTTAAAGGGTTAAATGATATTAGTTCTGTACGTTCTTTTCAATGTCCAATGTCCGCAAATATTTTTTTTTATTTTAAATTAGTTTGTATATATAGATTATCTACGTATATGCGAATATTCGTTTGCTAATATCGTGGTTCATGGTTTTTATCATGACGGCAAACGACGTCAAACGTTAGGCCGAAAGTCTTTTGGTCAGAAGCGAATAAGAGTTTCGGTGGGTTCGTCAGATAAGCTAACAAATGTCCCCAATGAATAATAATAAGTGGCCCGGTCCAATTTGTATTGCATTTACATCGGACAACGTCTTGACTGTAATTTATATGCCTGACTTGGAACCACCGTTCTCCTTTCGTTCCTCGCATTCGTGCCTTCCTCGGATCCTCTCGACTTTGCCGATAACATCAAATTAAGCCTGTTTTTGTCGGACTCGTCTTTCTACGCACGTCGCTCGCGTTAACTTCCGAGTTATGCATGCAAGTATTTATGTATATGTGTGTCGTATACGTGTTTGTGTGCATATAATGCATACATGGAATATAGTAAATTGAATCAAAAGATATCTCAGATATTTTGTAAATGTTGACAAATATTTTTCAAACTATCCAAAGTCTATATTAATATAGAATGTGAGCTAACAATGTAAAAAAAAGAAGGGAATTGTAAAGAAAAAAATAAGAGAAAAATGTAATCATTTGTATGAAACAAATGGAAACATTTGTTAAAGCAATTTAAAAGAAAAACAAGAAACAAAGAAATTGAAAAAGAAGAATGTGAGAAATTTGTTCATAGAGTTCTGAGGAAAAGGAAGTATGAAAAGAGAAAATTAATGTAGGATGTGAGTTGGGTACTGTTTAAAAAAAAAAAAAAAAAAGAAAAAAGTGAAGGGAAATAAACAATGAAAAAATGTAATTATTTGTATGGAACAAATAGAAACATTTATTGAAGCTATTTAAAAATAAAAAAAGGAGACAGAGAGAGAATGTGAAAAACTTCTACATAGAATTCTAAGAAAAATGTAATATGGAAAGAGGAAATTAATGTAGAATGTGAATTAGTACTATTATAAGTAAAATCATATATGAAACAAATAGAAATATTTATTAAAACATTATTTAAAAAATAAAAAATTGAAAAAGTGTACACGCAATGAAAGAATGAATGAATGAACGGATGCATACGTTTCGTAGACGTATGGAGTTAAGATAAATATTAATTTTTTATTTCTTTCTTTCTTTTGACTTGGTAAGAGACATGTGTTAGATTTCTTGACAGGTTTTTATTTCAAGTCAGTATTTTAAAATTCGGTATGATCAGAGTCATCGATCGTCGTTAGAATAGTTAGAATGATCACAAATTATTGACAAAGTCTTGAGAAAAAAAAGAAAATGAAATCATTATTTATCTTATCTCTAAGATATTAAATATATTATTATTATTATTATCGCGATATCGTTATCGCGACGTCAATAAGTTTTCGTTGTGATTTAGTTTATCAATTTAAAAATCGAAAAAAATCTTTCTTTTTTCCTCCCCTTTTTTTTCTTTTTTTTTTTTTTTTTTCTTTAATAAAAAAGGGAAAAAAGAAGAAAAAAAAAAGATTGCAATCACGTAGAGCGCGCTTTTATCGAGTGTAATTTCAGTTAGCATAAATTTGCAAAGTATCGGATAATAGGATGATTCTGCTGACATAATGTAACCGAGAAAAGGGTGTAATCGGCAAAGTCGTTTAATTAAATTGGCGGAAAGGATGGATTCATTGGACCGTTAGGTGGTCATACTCTAGCAGCGTGCAGCGCATGAATTCAATATGGCTCTGTGTAGAACCGGTCTATGTAGTAGTAGTAAATGTGCATGCGCGTCTGTTCCACGGCCGATGCGGGACATTATTGTCTTATCGATTCACCAAAACCATTCTCATGTAGGTATATCTCATTGTCAGCCTCCGGCACGTTACGTTACGCGGCTGGTTTCCGGTAATCGTAACGAAACGTGCTGACTTGTTAATCTTGTTAATAATATATATATCTTAATTTCGTATTTGGAAGGTTTCTATTCACTGATAAGAATAACAAAAGGAGAGAGTTTTATATATATATATATATATATATATATATATATATATTTATAAATTCATATTTTCATAAATTGATAAAAGTTAAATCAATTGTATAAAAGGCACGAACCATATGAGCTATATTTTTTTCTTTTTTTATTTTTCTTTCTTCTTTTTTTTAATATATGTGTAGAATCTCCTGGAATATCGTGTTAGCTTATTATACCAGATAAAAATGTGTCAATGTTTTTATAAGAAATTCGATGGACTACTTCGAGCTCGGAATTAATCGCTTCTTTTTTTTTTCATATATACTGGTTTGGTTTCTTTTTCTGTTATTTTTTTTTTTTTGTTTTCTTTCTTATCTCGTTAAAAATATGTCGATCGTTGGTAAAATGTTTCTCTCGTTGATTCGCTACTAAAGCTGTTTTCCTTTAATTTTCTATCGATTTCAATACGTACGAAAGAAAGAGCACGGTGAGTAGGATCGACGGTGAAGAAGTTTCCTCAACTTTTCTCCGGTCAGATATTTATTCCAAGTTCCAAGATACTACGGAAGTACTTCTCGAAGTAACCACGGTAACAGTAAGTAAGAGTCGAGATATATCGAGAAAACTCGATAATTGACCATCGTGTTTTTGTAAGAAGTTGGATGGACTCTTTCTCCGGTTTGAGAATTAATCATTCTCTTTTCTTTTTTTTCTCTTTTCTTTTCTTTTTTATCTTTTTCTTTTTCTTCACTATATTATTTTGAACAGACGTTTAACGAAAAAGAGAGAGAGAGAGAGAGAGAGAGGAGGATTTTGTTCTTTTTTTTTGTTTTTTAATTCTCGCGAACAGATTTTCGAAGATATTTTTTATTTTGTTTCTCTTTTTTCTTTGTGTGTGTGTGTGTATATATATATATATATATATATATATATATATATATATATACAGGAGACGAAGTATAGGTAAGTTGAATAAAAAAATGGCCGCTAAAAGCTCCCGGGATAATTACGATCGGCGAAAAACGAGTTCGAAGCCGATAACGGGCCGTTCTAAACGCAAGAGTAGGTATCGCGAATGGTACGAATGAGAGGATTAATCTTTCGAATCTATTCGCTGGGATTTATAACCGGGAATAGGGCAAACCAGAACGGAGCAGAGCGGAAGAGAGCAGAACAGAGCAGAGCAGAATAAAGCAGAGCAGAGCAAAAACAGAACAGAACAGAACAGAATAGAACAGAACAGAGCAGAACAAAACAGAACAGAACAGAGCAGAACAGAACAAAATAGAGCCAGAGCAGAAACAGTATACCAAGCCAGGGCACAAAATTAAAATCGTCGATAGACCATCCCTCGGAGAAAAATCTTCATTCGGTTTTGTCCATTCGGCAAGTGGAATTGGGGGTTTTAACGATGCAACTGAAAAAAAAAGCCTATTTCGTTGGCCAATTTGCGCGGGTTATTTAATTCAACTGTGAGTTTCGAATTTATCAAAAAGAGATAAATGAAAAAAGAAGAAGAAGAAGAAGAATGAAGATGAAAGATGAAAGATGAAGAAGAAGTGATCTTTTTCCCTTTAGGCGTATTTCATAAAAATGATACACGTCTTGTACTTTTCATAATTATACATTTAAAAGAAAAAAAA
>NC_057688.1:4948746-4964036 GCF_014466175.1 Vespula pensylvanica
AAAAAAGGAAAAAGAAAAGAATAGTGAAAGAAGAAAAAGGAAAGGAGACGAGAAAGCCAAACGAAACAATATCGCGTTAATTACAAATTAAAAAGGAAAATATAAAATGGCATGTGCAATATAATTCCGATGCATGCACAAACGCAAAAGAAAATTTAATAATATCAGATTATATCCACATGAATTAATTGGAAAACCGAGAATGTATTGGTATAAAAATATGAACGATGTGCTTGCCGAGAGATTGCTTATAGCTCGAGGAGATAGATAGAAAACAATGAGAAAAGATCAAATTCCCATACGGTGCAAACATCGTCGATCATCTTGCTTATTTTCGTTCATTAGATAAAATCAAGATTTATATTCTTAGTCTGATGCGTTAACACACACACACACACACACACGATCACATACACACACACACGTACGCACACGATCTGTATCGCATTCTCTCTTTCTCTAAAAGTCATGAATTCTGTAGTATTTTAATATCTAAAAAAAAGACTCGACTAACGTCAAATGAAAAAAAAAAAACTCCGATTAAAAAATTACAAGTATCGAACTCGTAACACTTTAACAAATATTTCAAACTGAGTTTACCTTTCGAATAAAAGAGGGGATAGGATAGGATAAGAAAGGGGAGGATCTTATGGTGGTGGGGATTAGCGTAGGTGTAAGAAGCATATAAGAGTACCGCAAACACAGTGTTTTCTCGCACGAGTAGAACATAAATTCGTGCATAAACACCTGTACGATCCTTCCTGCGTTCCCTTGAACATAAAGTGCATTGTCCCATGAGAAAGAGAGAGAGACAGAGAGAGAGAGAGAGAGAGAGAATTCACGCAGGATTCGCAAGACGAGATAGGACAATGCAAGCCCGGTTCGGTTGGTCGCTCGCACGACGACGCCAATGTAGCCATCGTTATTGCTACTTTATTGCTCGTAAATCCTTGGAACTGTGTGCATCCTGCCGTTGGAAGGATACGTAGAGAATCGTACACTATCTCTTAACGGATGTCTTGCCGATGCATCGCTCGCTAGTCTCTTCGTAATCCTTCTCTCTCTCTCTCTCTCTCTCTCTCTCTCTCCCTTTTTTCTAAAGCAAGACAAAAGAAATTCCATTGCACTGTAAAAGTTCCGTTCTATTCCGTTCGTTCGTTCGTTCAGTCGTTCATCCATTTGTTCGTTCGGATAATAATTTGTAGGAGACAAGCTGTGCGGTCCTAATTAGTCCTGACTAGTACTTGGACTGGGTCCTTGTCGTTTTATCGTTTATCATTTACTATATTCCATAGGACGTGTATATATATATATATATATATATATATATATATATATATATATATAAATGTATATATTATATATATATATCCATGTATAGGATAGTTTAAGTGTATTATATAGAGTAAGTAGAAGTTATAAGAGTTGATATATATTATATGCTTATACTCTTTTATTCGATATATTTAATATAGGTGATATATTATTATATTAAGCGATCGATTTTTCTTTATTTTTGCGTAAAGTTAAAGTGTCAAAACTCGATATCCTTCGTCAGGTCAGGAAAGTTCTTAAGAGCTTATTTCGTGGATATCGATGGTAACGAAGGTAAAGGAGAAACATCAAAAGGCCAAAGGCATTGGGTCAAGGAATTCCAAAGCCATGGCTGCTGCCGAACGAAGTTTCGCTCATGACGGCTCGCAAGAGAGTTTATGACGCGTCGTAAAGTGGGCCTGCGCGACAGCGAAGTTTCTCTCGCATCCACGATAAAGGTGAGCACGGTCAACGCGATGACTTTTGACCAGGAGTTTCTGTACGATACTACACTTACCACTATACCTGTGCGTCAAACTTTTTTAAGGAAAAAGGTGAAATGTCTGGAGTAATTTTGTTCGAGTAAAAAAAAACGAGAAAAAACGATATTGAAAATTTGTGAATTAATCGTTTATCGATTTATTGATCAATTCGTAATTACTTTTTATAATATCATCATAAATGTATACAATTATTTATATATATATGTGTGTGTGTGTGTGTGTGTGTGTTTATTAATATTATTAAAAAATCTATAGACAAATGATGAAGATTTATCGATGATCTACAATAATTGAGGATTATTGTTTTTCTTCTTTTTTTTCCTTTCCCTTTTCCTTTTTTTTTATTATTATTATTATTTTTAACACGATTCTTCTCTACGAAGGACAACCGTCCTTTGTCCTTTCTTCTCTTCATCTGCCCTTTACCGCGAAACGACTGGTTCACGATTATGCTCGCAAAGTGTGTAGGCGTGTTTTGTATATGCCATCATCGAGAAGACCCTCCTGAGACGATCGCGAACGTCTCGAAAACGACGAACGTCTGATTTACGACGCGCGTGAATTTCACCCAACGAAGTTTCGTATTACCAAAGAGACCCCACGGATCCGTCATGAACCGATCAACCATTTTATTTTTTTTTTATTTATTTTTATTCTTTTTCTTTTTTATTATTTTTTTTTTTCCTAGAACTTCGAAAGGAAATAGAATGTAAATATGCGCGATTCAGAAAATGTATGTTCGATTTACGAGTTTCGCAAAATTTGTCGTTCACTTTTGAAATGTCAGTCAGTCAATAATGTAAATCATCTCGATCGTATTCATATCATCGATATCGTATACTTTAAAATTCTCGGCAAGATTGAGTTACGAGAAGTAGAAGGATTTTTTTGTATACCGAGTCAAATTTTTATATCTTTGGAATCATAATTTTTATATCTTTGAATCTATGATAAACCAGTATTAAAAAGATCAATTAATATCATAAAAATTCAGGTAATATATGAAATGTAATAGGGAGAAAAAAATGTATATTTAATATTTACTATAAGATCGTTGTACGATCTATATATATATATATATATATATATATATATATATATATATATATATACTGTTCTGACAGTTTATTAAGTTATCGAAAGAAATTATCAAAAAGAAATCTTCTTAAAAATTGCTTCGAAAGTATACGTGTATGTTTATTACGTGTTAGTATACGTGTATATATATTTAAAGCAGAAAAAATTAAGTCAGAAAAAGAGAGAGATAGAGTGGTCGAATATAAATTAAGAATATAAATTATATTATAATGCAAAAAGCCTAACTAACGAAATATAATCACTATAAAATGGAAGATATATCGTAACGTCTACTTAAACATATTTCGTAAGTTATAATTCATATATTGTATACAAGATATCTGCAATTTTATGTTGCTACGTTTATATCAATGATTTACGATTTGATGGGAATATCAATGAATTCAATGCAAAGAACGCAGCTCTTTCGTTCGAAAAAGTAGTAGTAATAATAATAGTAGTAGTGGTAGTAGTAGAGTAGTAAGAGAAGGAGGAGTAGGAGAAAGAAAAGGGGAGGATCACGAATATTAATTCGGCCGAGAGTTCGGTCAATTTTTCATAAAATTTTCCGTGCTTCTTTTAACCGGAGCTTCCCGCAGAGTACACCTCGAACCAATTGAAATGGTTGGGTCTTCGTTCGGGCCTCGTTTGGGCCTCGTTCGGACCCACCGACTACGTCCGATCGCGAGCTAAAATATTATTGCCAATAAAAACCTCCATTATTATTTATGGCGGTGAACTCGATCCGCGGGATACTTATCTGCAGGACGGCGCGACTAATGTCGTTCCATGTTGTACGACGAAATAAAATGGCACGTCCGTGGGGCCGGCAAGCCGACCCCGTTACGTGATATCGCGCAAATTAAATTAGACGGCTGTTCTCACGCTGCCGCTTCGTATTTTTTTTGACACCCGATATATGTATATACACAGGTACGGCAGCAATTCTGACGATCTGCTCGAAATACGCGAAAAAAAAAGGAAACGTAAAAAAATAGGAAAAAAAAAATTGCGTTTCGTTTGTACCGAGGATCTTTCTTGTGATCTTTCTATTTTTTTTTTTTTTTTTGTTTCTCTTTCTCTCTTCTCTTTCCTCTTTTTCTCTCGAATTTCTGAAATTTAGAAAAAATATAATTGAAATTATTTCGAATCGTTATTGAATCTCTTGCATTATAATTATTTTTCCAATTAGTCTTCTCTTTGATACGGTCCTCACAGTTGTCAATAAAACTGTTTCACGATAATTTGTTTAATTAACCAAATGAAGTGTTTACTAGACAATAACGATGATCTCATAACGCGAACGATTCGAAGCGACCACGCCGCCATTAATATTTCACGACTTGGATATCGATCGAATTTTTTGCAATTAAAAAAAAAAAAAAAAAAGATATACGAAACAAAATAAAATAAAAAACAAAACACATAAAAAAAGAAGAAAAGAAAATAAAGAAGATTAGAATTAATCCTTTTCGATAGATTGAAAGCGAGTAAAAAATACAAAATCCACGATTGCATCGATTCAAAAATCAAAGATTCCTTTTAACAATAGTATTGATATAAATAGAATATAGACAACAGCGGACACAGACATGATAGAGGATGACAAAGATAGAGAAAGATAGAAATAGATAGATAGATAGAGAGAGAGAGAAAGAGAGAGAAAGAGAAACATTTCGGTAACGAAGCCGAGGCAAGCCGACCGACCGACAGACCGACCGACCGACCGACCGACCGACCGACCGACCCCTCCGAATTAATTCGTTCTCGTTTACACGCAATTTCAGTCTGGAGATTGCGCACCGTGCCTATGGCGTTGCCGCGGACGTTTGTTCGTGACCGCTTCATTTTATCCACTATCGAAATAAAATGATTTATTGCCGTTCGTAGTGCCATCGCTGTTATTTCCCTCGCTTATCGATCCGACGAATTCGATATCCGACATACGGCCTCGTTCGAAGCATACGTAAATCGAGAAAATTGTTAAGGAAATCAGTTTCCAATCGAAATATTTAAATATCGTCATCGAATTAAAATTTGATCTTCTTCTTCTTCTTATTTAAGAAAAATGATAAAAAAGAAAATGGATAAATAAAAACAAAAATCTATCCGTATTTAATAATACATCATACATTCGATATGAGCTCTTATGCATCTCTTGTCCGCCATCTTTTTCTTTGTCTCTTCTTTATCCCTCTTCCATCTTATTGTTAGAACATTCTGACGAATTCCCAGACGGAAGGCACACGCCGAAGGGAGCGACTTCATAAATTCTTCCGCGTTCACTACTATCTTACGTCTCTCTCTCTCTCTCTCTCTCTCTCTCTCTCTCTCTCTCTCTCTCTCTTTCTCTCTTTCTTTCTTTTTCTTTACTTCTTTCATTCCTTTATCTTTCTCGCGTGCGGTCCACATGGATTTATTTGTTCTAGCAGCGAGACGTCACCGTCCCAGGTACACCGTAGATTTTTCTAGCTCGTGTGCTCTTCTATCCTTCTCGGATGCTCGGTTATCGCACGAAAAATGTCGCTTTTAGGCGAGAAAAAATTGAGTGAGTAAGTGAGATAAGGAATATCAGGGAAAGAGAAAGAAAGAGAGAGAAAGTGGATTTGTTTCAAATTTAAATGATCTCGTTTCTTTTAATATTCAATTACCTATAAAAAAAAAAGAGAAGACAGAAAGAAAATCACTGATGAATTAATTTGAGAAAATTATTCATAATAAAAATATACTATTATTATTAATTAATATTCATGTATTCTTACAACATTTATAATGTTACGTGACTTAAATCTCTGTTGCCATTAAAAAATTTTGAATGTTTTTGCGAAGAAATCCATTAGATATATTGATAATACTTGTGAACATTTTTCGTTGGGGCACTATATATAAACGATTAAATTTCCCGTTTAAACGAGAGTCGATTATTTTATTTCATTAATTCTAAAAATAACTGACACGTTAAATAAAACTTCATAAATAATAAATATATGTATACAACAAACGTGATATTAAATTGAAACTGATTTGTTAATTCATCATCAATCCATATGTACTATTAATACTTTTTCGAGGTATTTTTGTGAAAAAAAAAATCTAGGAAAAGATAATAAAAATATAATAAGAAAATATATTTAAATAAAATGTATAAAATAATAATATGATACATATATTTATCAGAAAGAATATCATTGTAATGCTTTCATCGATATTCTTGCTTAGATATGTGAAATCATAGCACTCTCTCTCTCTCTTTCTCTCTCTCTCTCTCTCTCTCTCTCTCTCTCTCTCTCTCTCTCTCTCTCTCTCTACCATCTTCTCTCCCACCCTCTCTTTAGAGAGGAAGAGGACGGTCTCGTAGTGGATGTAAAACAAATTCCTCCTTCTATAAGCGCGTGACGGGAAACAGCATTCGATTCTCCGCATTATACGAATATGAAGACTATGGGAGGGTGATACCAGTCCAGAGATATTATTTACATATGCTGCTAAGAAACGGATGCATAACATCGTGTCGCTAGAAAATATCATATGGATCATAGATATGGAAACGCATCGGTGCTCGCCTTGCAGTTCATGTAAAGAGGAAAGAAATCGGTTCGGCCCGAATGCACGAAGATTACATACATATGTTGCATGCAATCCTTAAAAGCTTTGTATTCGTCAAATATTTACTTCAAACGTTTTCCTTTGCTTGCTTTTAGTTCTTTTTTCTTTTTTTTTTTTTTTTTAGATCAATCAAGTTTTTAATATCGAGAACAATTTCTCTTTTTCTTTTTTTTTTTTTTTTATGAAACTTGAACTACATATCATCGTCATGTTATTTTATGTTTATGTAATATACGTATTTGTAATTTTCAATCGAAATTTTCATTTCCATCCTATAAACGACATCGAAACTTTCACATTAAATAATTTTTCTTATAGAATCCGTTTCGAATATTCTATCTTCTAATTGTTTATAACGATTTAGCAAGGATTAATAAATAAGAAATATATTAACAGAGAATTTAAAGACAAATATATCAAAAAGATTGAAAGAAATATTTAAAAAAAAAAAAAATGAGAATGAAAAAAGTATTTCTTTTGGCGATTCTATAAGGTCTGGAAGGAAAGAATGGCAGGTAGAAACGTGATAAAAGTCAGGAAGGTCCGTTTTATTGGTAGAAAATAAAAGTTGCGTTGCACGCGGCGCGACAAATGCCTCGGCGCGTTCCCGCGAGCTTTTACGGGACATAAACGGCGCATAATTCACCATTAGCCATCGGTAAAGTGGCCGCACGTTATTACTAAGACAGTAATTTATCCTAAGACGCATGGCCTACCTTTCTTATATTCTCAGATCCCTTTTATCTCTCGATATCCCTTCTTCATACGTAACGATTATTTTCCTTCTCTTGCAATTTTTCACCTAACATTCTCTGCTTAACAGACTTTTTCGATTATTAGTACAAATATAGAAAGTATTATAATACTTTCGTCATTATAATCGTTTCAATAATTTCGCCGACGTATATTTAATAGTTTGTCGAAGAAAGAAAAGAGAAGAGAGGAAAAAGAAAAAAGAATTTAACAATTTTTTCGTTACGTGTTAATTCAAGATAATTAAATGTAATTAATTTTATACGATAATCGATGTTTCATATTACGTTCATTCGACCAAAAAGTTTCAAATATTTTATCCGTCTAATAATTAGTTTCAAAGAAAAAAAATGAAGTTAAAAAAAAAAGAAAGAATAAATTCATTTCTTTTTTGTACGCTGAATCAAAAAAAAAAAAAAAAAAATATATATTAGATATAATTAATTTTACATATAGTTTATATGAGGTCCATCCGATCGAAAGGATCTGAAATTTTATTAATGTGTAATAATTTATTTCGTGGGAAGGTAAAAAGAAGAAAAAAGATTTTCTTTTCTTTTCTTTTCTTTTCTTTACGTTTTAATTCCAGATGAGTCAGATATAATTAATTCTATGTATAACGATAATCGATAATTTATATAAAGTTCGTTCGATCGAAAAGAATGTCATATCTATTATCTATTTTGAAAAATGATCTTTTGGTTCGTATTAATACCTTTACAAATGTGAAATTCAAACGTAGTCGTGTTTATGTAAGCTATCGATATACGACATACGTCTGTTTCACGTGCTATCGCCCAGCACGATCGTGTTCGCGTCGTATGTGAACGATCGTTTAATCTGATATCATGGCAGGCATCGCTCGTAATCGTTCGTCAATGATTTCAACGTGGTAAACCTTATCAGTTATCATTAAAGTCGGTATTACGATAGAATACGCTTCGATGAGCTCTTCTACGTCTTCTTAGATTCATATCTAAATATTTAATTATCGTATGATTATAATAATGGTCATAAATTTAATAAATATGCTCAATGTATATATTTCTCAATTAATTTTGACTCGATTGACTCGAACCATTTTAATAATCATTAATGATTACGATTATGCCATAAATCTAATATATATATATATATATATGAATTATTTAATTAATTATTGATAATTATAATAATGACATAACATAATACGTAGACATACATATATATGTATATATATATATTTTTTTTTTGCTCAATAATTTAGGTTTGGATAATTTTAATAATCATAAATAATTATGATAATAGTATAAATCTAATACTTATATAAATACTTTTTTAAAGATTAGTTTAGATTGATTATTAAAAGGGTTAATATATCATCGATGATCATATACAAATACACATTCAACATTATAAATAAATTCAAATTTGAACTATTTTAAGTGAAATTGTTTTCAAAAATCGAGATAAATGTAAACTATCGAATTTAATTGCATCGAAGTTCGGTAATCGTTTTCATTTTTCTTTCTTTTCTTTTACTTCTTTCTTTTTTTTTTTTTTGAATTTTCCTATCACGAACAGCTAATAAAATCTTCGTCGTCGATGAAATGTCATTGATGTCTTGGATTGGCATTAATCAGAGCGAAGAGAACGACGAAGTGATATATTTTCCAACGACCTTTTGCTTTATCGAACGATACGTCAAATCTTCTAGCGAACGATGATAAACGGAAGGCGAACGACGAGTCGACTACAAATGAAGCTCATCAACGTAGCTTTCTCGCTCGTAAAGACCGAGTAAAACGTTTATCAAAGATATCGTCATTAGCGGTGCTCGTTAAATCGTTCCCAGGATTTCTCCTTTCTATTCTTTGACGAGATTCGTTCGCTATCGCGTTCGAACGTGTCCGTCTTTAGTATCATTTATTTAGTATTACTAGTGACGCGTGTTTTTCTGAAAATATTGATAAATCATATAATTAATAAATCAAATTACCAATTAAATTTTTAATCCGTTATAATAAAACAATAATCATTACGATCAAGATGATTTATTGAAATTGATTTATATACAAGTTCGTCTTAAAAAAAATATATATGTATATATCTCTTTTGAATTTTTACAAATTTTATGTAATATATATATTATAGATGTACCCATATAAATAATATTCATGGTAATATATAATTTATTAAGTAAATATATATACAAATGTATCAAATCAATTTTTAAGATGAAAGAATTTACATACATACAGACATACATACATACACACATATATATGTATATATATATATATATATATATATATATATATATATATATCAGAATAAAAATAATTTCTTTCTTCTTTTTTTTTTAACTAAAACCGTATTAAAAATTTCTTCTCTCTTTTCCTTTTTCTTTCTCTTTCTCTTATCATAGTTCTAAGGACATAAGAATAAGAAAAACAGAAAGGTCATAACGAAGGGAATGACTGGTAAAGAGAAAAGGACAGAAGAGAGAGAGAGAGAGAGAGAGAGAGAGAGAGAGAGAGAGAGAGACAGACAGAGAGAAAGAGAGAGAGAGATGGTGGTAGAACGAAAAGAACATACCTTCTACGTGTCACCGCAGCCAATAACACGCGGGTAATCACGATTTAATGGCTCAATAACGTCTGCCATTGCGTCCTGACGCAGAGCTCGAAAGAATTTATCGGTCCCGCCAGTCAATAAATTCACCTTTTGAGTTGTATACGGGCCTGAACGGTCCCCACGTTTTCTTCTCTCTCTCAAACTCTTTTTCAAATTATGCTTTCACATATGTATATACGTACATATATACATACGTATGTATGTATGTATGTATGTGTGTATAAACACCTGTGTTTGTGATTTGTATACGTGCACATTGCGTACGAGAGAAAGAATATAAAATAAGGATTTGCATAGAAATTTGTTATGAAAATAAAAACAAATATAATATAAAAAAGGAAAAGAAAACAACTGTATCGTGATAAATGATCGAGGTTCTTATTTATTCGATATAACAATACTATGGTTAATTCGATTTTATTTTTTTTAATTTTTTACTTTTAAACTCCTTCATCAAGAGTTAAACAGAAAGAAAGATGAGAGAGGCAATACAGGCGCGACCGAAATCGATTGAAATCAAATCCTAACTTATAATAAATTAATTGTAATCAAACACGAGCCCGTTTAATTGTCATTTTAAATTTAGTTTGGGTCGATTTACTCAATGCTTTTGAATGCAGCTGAGCTAAGTTGTATTTGTTCTTCTTTCTTTTTTTTTTTTTTTTTTTTATTCTTCCTGCGTTTACGTGTTGAAACATGAAGACATATGAACACGTATCACGTGTATGTATAATATAATTCTGCATATCCGTAGATAATTTTAATTGTCAAAATATTTTCACGAATATTTCCAAAATAGAAAGCAATTGTTCGAAATGTCGATATCTATAAAATATTTAAAAATCATCAATATCGAACTTACTTTTATATAATTACCAAGTTTCTTCTTAACTTTTACAAAAAAAAAAATATATATATAAAAAAAAAGAAGAAAAAAATAATTAAATTTATAACTTTTTATATATACAGATTTTACACACACACACACACACACACACATATATATATATATCGAGATAAATAAACGGATAGGTAGAAAAATATTTACAGTGGAATAATAAAATTAACTATTACATTATCCAAAGTCTGATAACACTAGAGTTCGTGTACTTTGAAATCGCGAGGTAGGCAAATGGGGTCACTGGCTTAATCAGTGAAATAAAGTTCATTAGCGGAAGACATAATTTTTGTAGAAATAGAACAACAGTCTCTCTCTCTCTCTCTCTCTCTCTCTCTCTCTCTCTCCCCTCCTTTTGGAGTGCTTGAGATATATGAAAAAAATGAGCTTCCAAGGAGTTTAATAGCAAATTTCTGGGAGTATGCGTGCCGACAATAGTTAACGGGGTACAATTGCAGTTTAAATATGCATGCCGGATGCCACTGTCGGCTCTGTCTGTTCCATATTCAACGATTAAGTGTGATGTACGAGTTTTGAGTGTCGCGGCATATCAAATAGCCGTGATCATAGCTGGGGTTTGAGGTATCTCCTACCTCCCCTCCATCATCACAACCACCATTATTAGCACTACCACCATGACCACCACTCAGACACTTCTTTCTCATCCCTACCATCAGTGAATCAGCCCCAACATAACCGGATGCTGCTTCGCGATAAATTTCGTGCAATTAATTAACAGGCCAAACACGTCTATGACGTAACACGTTATATCACCAATCGAATCGTTCTGAGAATAATAAATCGATCCTATCTTTGATTACATTGAAATTAATTGTTAAAGAAATTTAACAAATTTTCGTTCAAATAGTTGTGCATTATTATAAATTATGTAGCAGAAGGTATACGTAAAGTTATCTTTCTTTTCTTTTTTGTTTTTTTTTTTTTTTTTACGTCTGTTTAGTCTTTCCGTTTTCTGCTTTTTCTTCTTTTTGCTTAGTTGAATTTATTATACTCGTTTATTTGTCTAAGACTTCTTAAACGACGTATCATTTTAAAATCTTGTTAACTCATACTTCGTTAACTTCTCCTTATCTCTATTTATCTCTCTAAAATTAACATTTGATCGCATAATTATTATACTTATTTAGCTTTTTAACAATGTACGACTTTATAATTCCCACGTATTTTTCTATTCCTTCTTAGATTACCGTAAAACATTTCTAAGGGTCTGTTTTGCGTCCGTAAGCACATTGAATCACTGTAATCATCTCAACGTAGTTGCATTACGTTCGTGGATGCGTCCGGATGCGAACATTCCACGTGGTAGATAATAACGAAAGTAGTGCCTTTACACGGTCGTGCCAGTAACCACTTTCGTATCGAGAAAAAGGTTGGCTAGACTTACGGAGATAATTATACCGCATAATTGCAACCATAAGAATCGTTCGAAAGGGGTCTAACTCCTCCTTCCTTTCAAGACGTCATCGTTTTCTTCTTAAAACTACTCGTAATCTGTTAGCGTCTGTGTCTCATCCCGGTTTGCTAACAAGCTATCTACGTTGGATTTAACCACTTTAAATGCTTGTTAAATTAAGCCGAACAAAAAGAAAAAAAGTATAATATAAAGAAAGAAAAAAAAAAAAAAAGAAAAAGAGAAAATGACGAAGAACGAGAAAAATTCAAAAGGGTCAGAGTCACGTAAGTAAGTATCTAAATAATTATACTTTTTCTTCTTTTTCGTTTCTTTCTTTTTTTTTTTCGAATAACATCACGATGCAAGTATATAAAATTGCGAACAAATATTTTGCATTTAGCTTGTTGCACTACCACTGAATATCGTTTATATATCAATACGTATTGAGTATCAATTTATTAATACGTGCGTCTTTGTTTGTGAGGTACGTGTCTCGTGAGAGAGTTCGTGAATTCTCTTTAATTTCGCAAGGCCCTTTGGCGATGATTTCAAGTGATAAATTTCTCTCGGAGACTGTCTTTAAGTGCGGACCTCACGAATTACGTTCAACGCAATTACAGTGCATTGTAAGGGTAATGGACGGCAGTTGGTAATTAGGAACTTACGTATGTATGTACGTGTATACGGTTCGACTCTGTTATTCGTTTTATCAGAGACCCCAACTGGCATTGAATGTTATTTGTTAATCGATTTAAATCAATTGATTTCCGTTTCTTATTTATTTATTTTTTTTTTCTCTCTCTCTCTCCCTCTTTTTTTTTTTTTTTTTGATTTATTAGGACGTTTTGGAATAATGGGGATGATTTTATCGACATTTTTATTTATAAGCTTGAACATTTTGAAATTGAACATTTTAAACATTTAATCAATATTTGTAATAATATATCGATATGTAATATAAAATCTACGCAAATATTAATTATTTATATTCGACCAGAAATATTGAATATACAATGACCGTTCATAATAACAAAATACTTATCATTAATTAATAAAAGTATTGATCAAATATTGGTAGAAATGTTGTAAATCTCTTAATCTTTATAAATCTTATTATCTTTGAATTTTTACATAGCTACGATCTAAAAAATATATATATATATATATGTTTTATATAGTTTATATAGTTTTGATATAGTTTAAAACATTTCGTTGAGGAAATTTATCAACGTGCATTTTAGATCGATATTTTTTAATATGATTATAATTTATCGTTGTAAGAGAGACGAACGAAATTTTTTCGTGCGTTGAAGAAAAATAGAAAATTGAAGGATGCGTAAGTAGGAAGGAATGAAACGAGAAGGGGCAGTCTCGAAGAACAGCAATGTTACAAAGTGCCACTGAGGAAAGATTTATTATCTCGAATCATCGCCGCAGGCTTGGAAACAGAATTAAGGCGGTTTCGCGCGAACCAGCTCGCATCCTCCTTCTTGGATCATTCCTGCCACTGTGCGAGAAGACTCTAGAGAGAGAAAGAGAAAGAGAGAGATTATCGTGTATTCTCGAAAGAGGATTTTCTGTTTGCGTGTTACCACGACGTAACTCAAAGAAATGCAAAAGTAATAGCGGTAACTCTTAAATTCGTTCGTTCAGGATCATTCGATAGGAAGGTGCCACCCTCTTCATGCTTATTAATAATTTTATTATTGCGGTAGCGTGTGTCTCGTGCCTAAGTTAAATAAAACATTGTAATGAACGAATGAAAATACTCCGATCTTATGGTGTATTTAACGATAAATATTAATACCGATAGGGAACATTAAAAAGACAAGTAAGCTGTTTAATGCACGTATTAAAGAGAGTAATTAATGTTTATTTGATAATGAAAAATGGAAGAAAAAAAACAGAAAAAAGATAAAGAAAAAGAAAAAGAACAGATCCTACCAATATTCTGTTATCGATTAATTTATGTGTTTTCTAAATGAACGTTGTTGGTCAGTATGAGTTAATCCAGGTAAAGGGTAGTGTGTGGTTTCTGGATAAGTCAGTTTGTGCCAGACTAGAATACGAGGTAAGAGAAACGATGTAATTAGTGGTTCGTACATTCGGTCGACGCAATTTGTGCACCGCCTGTTGTAAGTCCCTTCGATCAGGATCGTCGGCGAAATGGTAAAGGAGAGAAGGACTACAGGACCAGGCCAATGGAACTATCTTCGAAACCACGAATTCTACTACTACTTGGGTGGTAACTCAATCCACCGAGTCTCTCTCCTCTTTCTTATCTTGGATTGACCCTCGTGGTAGATGAGAATTCGTTTTATGTAATGGCAGCTTGAATAGTCTCTGTGGCTCGATGATAGATGTTGAAGACAGTTGTTTATTTATTTTTTCTTTCTTTTTTCTTTTTTCAACTTCTTTTTCTTTCTTTCTTTTTTTTTTTTTTTGCTTCTTCTTTACAAATAATTATTTTTCAAGAAAAAGAA
The DNA here is from genome assembly GCF_014466175.1 of Vespula pensylvanica. Lineage (NCBI taxonomy): Eukaryota > Metazoa > Arthropoda > Insecta > Hymenoptera > Vespidae > Vespula > Vespula pensylvanica. The sequence goes on from NC_057688.1 coordinate 4,963,411, forward strand.
CAAGACAGACAATTGTTAGGTCGTTACGACGAGAAATATAATATCGTTGTAATTTATATTATATATTGTAGTAATATTATTATATACTAGATTTTATAGATCAAACGAGGTTAAATGTTCATAACTAATATTTACTTACGTTTTAAGTATTTTCATGAATATTTAATTTTCTTTTTTAATTTTTTAGGCAAAATAAAAAATGTTTAAAAGGTAGACTTGTTTTAAGCCATCCTTTGAAATATTTATTTTTTTATCGTAACACAGTGTTTATACTTATAATATAAGAGTATTTATATATACATTTTTTTGTTTTTTTTTTACAATTAATTATTTTTCCAAAAAAAAGAGTTAGCAATTGTTATTTGTTGCAGGTAAGTCAATGAAGTGACTCGTTATTCCTAGAAAATTGGTATGTCGCAAGAATCACTAACTGCAACATTTTCTGTGATAAAGGTAATCAAATTTATTTAAAAAAAAAAAAGAAAAAGATACACTTACTTTAAATATTATTTATCGATTGCAAGTTTGCATCTGCTACTTAGAAACAGTTATAATCAATCGGTGAGTGCATCGGCCTATTAGCTCAGTTGGTTAGAGCGTCGTGCTAATAACGCGAAGGTCGCGGG
>NC_057688.1:4964136-4965787 GCF_014466175.1 Vespula pensylvanica
TAGAGCGTCGTGCTAATAACGCGAAGGTCGCGGGTTCGATCCCCCCATGGGCCAGTATTTTTTTTCTTTAGTATATTCTGAAATAAACATTTCTTTTTGTTTCTTCTTTTTTTCTTTCAACACGACAAATTTAAAATGTATATTTGATTCTTATGTTTAAATAAAAATTATAAATAAAATTATATCAATGTGACGATCACGATATTAATGTTAGGTAAAGCATTTTTCTTTAAAAAGAAGTAAGCTATAAATTCGAATGACGTCTTGTGTGTTGCTTTGTTACTCGAAACTTTAATGATGACGTTTTTTCATATATATTTAGCTTTATGATAACGGAATGACCAAGAAACAATAAACGAGTTGGCTAACGGTATAGAACTGTAGACATCACTTGATCTCGCTTTACAGTTGTTATAATTTTTATCGGTTTTTTGTAATATACTCTAAACGGAAATCATTCTTTTGTTATCAACATTGACAGTCAAGCATACTGAATCCCATAAAGTAAAGTTAAATATTTTATAATTTTAACAATAAAATATCAGACTCCTTCAAATATGACGCTTGGTGACACACGCTGACACATGGGCCTATTAGCTCAGTTGGTTAGAGCGTCGTGCTAATAACGCGAAGGTCGCGGGTTCGATCCCCCCATGGGCCAATACTTTTTTCCTTCTTTTTTTACAGTCTACATAAAATACAAAATTTATGGAACTTATATATTAATGGAAATTTGTAATCTTTCTAAATTTTCCATTCAAATATTTATATTATACTCACTATAAACGTTATAATTTTTATCTTTTGGTTGATTCATTTCGTATTATTCAGAGAATTATATAATCAACATTGTTTGACATATAAATACAATTATTCATGAATAGATAGCTTACATTAGAATATTTTGTAAAATATAATAAAATAATAAGAAAAAAAGTAAAAAATATATTTTCCGGTACCGGGAATCGAACCCGAGCCTCCTGGGTGAAAGCCAGGTATCCTAGCCACTAGACCATACCGGAGATGGTAGTCGTTTTCTGATATTTTTGTAAATCCCCCATGTGAATACTTGCATCTTCATTTAATCATAATTTTTATTTCTTGCTGGATATATTTCAGATTATATAAAGAATTAAATAATTAATATCGCTTGAAGAATAAAAATAATTATTTTTCACGTATTTAGATCGTTTAAAATCAAAAAACATTATAAAATGAAGTAAAATGAACTTAGAAAGAAAAAAGAAGAAAAGTGAAAAAAAATATCTTCCGGTACCGGGAATCGAACCCGAGCCTCCTGGGTGAAAGCCAGGTATCCTAGCCACTAGACCATACCGGATATGTCGATGCGTATTCAAAATTTTTGTTTATTTGCGACTTACAAACATTTATTATTACCTTTTTTAAAACATGATTTTTTAATTATTCCCTTCGTTTATTTCATATTGGGTATAACGAATTATAAAGTTAGTGTTGTTTAAAATAGAAATATTATCATATTTTTATTAAGTAGATCGCTTGAATATCGGAACAGATCTAGGAACGTCATAAAATAAAATAAAATTATGAAAAAAAAAGAAATAAATGAAAAAAAATAATATTCCGGTACCGGGAATCGAACCCGAGCCTCCTGGGTGAAAGCCAGGTATCC